>NW_024822804.1:757-1734 GCF_019175285.1 Sceloporus undulatus
GCCAATCGGTACGACTCTGGAACGTAATGAATGGACGAATATCGAAATCGGGCGCCTATCCAATTGGTATGACCCAGGAGAGTCATGGAACGATGAGGTTCGAAGTGAGGCGGCCATGCAATCGGTAAGACTCCAGAGAGTCAGGGACCGATGAGGGTGAATGTCAGGTTTCTCGTCAAACGGTACGAATATGGAACGTAATGAACGGACGAATATTGAAATCGGGCACCTATCCAATTGGTATGACCCAGGAGAGTCATCGAACGACGAGGTTCGAAGTCAGGATGCCATGCAATCGGTAAGACTCCAGAGTGTCAGGGACCGATGAGAGTAAATGTCGGGCTGCAAGCCAATCAGTACGACTATGGAACGTCATGGAGATATGAAAATCGAAATCAAGCACCTATCCAATTGTTATGACCCAGGAGAGTCATGGAACGAGGTTCGAAGTCAGGCTGCTGTGCAATTGGTAAGACTCCAGAGAGTCAGGGACTGATGGGGTTGAATGTCAGGCTGGAAGCCAATCGGTACGACTCTGGAACGTAATGAATGGACGAATATCGAAATCGTTCGCCTATCCACTTGGTATGACCCAGGAGAGTCATGGAACGACGAGGTTCGAAGTCAGGCGGCCATGCAATCGGGAAGACTCCAGAGAGTCAGGGACCGATGAGGGTGAATGTCAGGTTTCTCCCCGAATGGTACGACTCTGGAACGTAATGAATGGATAGATAACGAAATCGGGCACCTATCCTATTGATATGACCCAGGAGAGTCATCTAACGACGAGGTTCGAAGTCAGGCTGCCATGCAATCGGTAAGACTCCAGAGAGTCAGGGACTGATGAGAGTAAATGTCGGGCTGCAAGCCAATCGGTACGACTATGGAACGTCATGGAGATAGGAAAATCGAAATCAGGCACCTATCCAATTCTTATGACCCAGGAGAGTCATGGAACGACGAGGTTCGAAGTCAGG
>NW_024822805.1:0-1734 GCF_019175285.1 Sceloporus undulatus
AAGCAGGTAAGCCAAGCTGCATATGTCAGGGACACTAAGCTGAAATATAATAATAATAATAATAATAATAATAATAATAATAATAATAATAATAATAATAATAACAACAACAACAACAACAATAATAGGATATATTTATATGCCACCAATCACTGGGAATCCGGGCGGCTTACAACAGAGAGGATAATAGACTGTTCCCTGCCCTCAGGCTTACAATCTAAAAGAAGAGCAGGGGAGAATCTATTTGTGAACCCATAAGATGGCTTTGATTATTATTGCTATTATTGCACCACTGAAAAGTACAAGAAAATGCTCTCTAGTTTTGCTGAGTGACAAATTCTGATATGGGATCCTGGAGGTTCTGGGAATAATGTGAAAGACCTTATAAAGCAACCCTTGTAGGCTGTACCATAGGAGTGAGGAACCGGGAAGATGACGGGGGCACATTAGCACCCTGGCAGACCTTGGGGGGGTGTCCACCACCACCAGATCACACCTAAAAAAAGAGGTTTGCCCAGAAGTCCCCAACAGCCTTTAGGGGCTGTGAGGATAATTTTGCTATGTTTTAGGCCCACAGGCCATTTTAGGCCTAGGAGGGGGCTTTTTTTCTTAACGGGCTAGGTGTCAATTCCAGTTTACTTCTGGTTTTCAAAAAGATCTTTCCGTGCCCCAAGTACCCCAGAAGAAGCCCCTAAATACATACATTCCCTGGAGGCCTTTGGAGACGTTTTGTGGTCAATTTCCCCCACGAACTTCCAGGGGGCAACATGTTACCTGTGGGCCACATTTTACCCACCCCCACTGTAGCATTATGCAACCACCCATGTGACCATTCCTCCTGTCAGTCCACAGGTTTCAGACTTAGCACAGATACCTAATCATGAGTAAAAGAAAGGCAACCTGTTCCAATTTTACAGAAAAACAGAATACTAGTTATGACTAATAAAGAGGTGGAGGCCTTCTATTCCAACTGCTGTTGTAAAAAGCAAGGATTGAGAATTAGCTCTGCACCAGTCTATTAAACTCCTGGAAAGCCCCATGCTTTGCAGCACAGCAAAGTAGATGTCCTTTAAACACTAGTCCAGGAAATCTGAAGGACAGTTTCCAAAGAAACCTACTGGTCATCCTCTGACGCCCTGTCCTAAGTCCCATCACCAAGAAGTCATACTTGTGGAAACAAGGAACAGGGCCTTTTTCACGCTGACACTTGTCTGCAGAAATCAATTCCCATGGAAATTAGACTGACTTCCTCATTTTCTCCAAGATGGATGCTCAATCCCACTATATTCTACCCCTCCCACACATACATACTTACCCTTGGTGGAGCCGCCAGAGCTCTTGTCATTTGCTGCAAAAAGGAGAGAGGGAGAGATTCAGTATCAAAGATACTCTGTATGCAAGGGCCAAATAAACTGGCCTCCCCCTGTTCTGGTGCATACAGACTAGACAACAGTTGGCCCATTCAGCCTCAGAACCAGGATATAACACCCTTAACACAAATTAAATAACTCACCAGTTGCTCCAGATCTTCCCAGAAGATCTGGAGCTCTTCATTTCAACACCAGGCAGCTATTTAAAACATGTCCTGCTCAGCCACCCAGTGTGTGTGCCAATGTCAGCAGTTTCTTGGTCTGAGATCAGAACAAGGTGTCCAGCAATGTGACTGATTGCTGGGTGCCATGTTCTCACCTCAGAGAGAAATAACCTGCCATGGCAGAAGACGTGCAAGGTGGC
>NW_024822806.1:0-1734 GCF_019175285.1 Sceloporus undulatus
GTGGGTATATGGTGTCCAGTTTGCACAGTTCAGCCACTAATATATCTGAAAGATACTGGAAGCTAGCAGGCGTCCTTCCAGAGTTAAAATAGGCACCTGCAGACCACCATTTTCAGGCGGTCTGTAGTGCACCTAAATTACAGTATGACTGCAACCAATAACGAGTAATGTCACTCTATATCTGGTGCAACAGTAACAGTTACTTTTATAGAATGTGTAAGTTCACTTTGTAGGTATTTTATTCCAACACATCCTAGAAGCTTGTAGCATTTGGAATTAACGTAACTATTTTAGTTACTCACCAATAAAAAGAAAGTAAAGAGTTACTTTTTAAAAACATAACAATTACAGGAGCAAACTTACTGATGGTTTTTGAAACTGTAAGTTGGTAACTAATTACTTTTTCAGTGTAACTTTCCAAGCTCTGATGAGTTGAATTCCACATGACACAGTGCCAAAGGAGCACGGAAAAGCTGCACACCGGCAGTTATTGCTCCATTTCCAGGGGGCAAAAAGGAGCTGCTTTTTGTGGCTCCTTTTTGTGCCATGGAAAGGAGAGGTCAGGGCCGCACTGTGCAGTTGCCATGGCCTCAATCCAGCGCAGATAGCAGTAGCTACAGGCCGCCCTTTAGGGGCATTCTGTACAGCCCCTAAGTAGTCTCCTCCATTGACGAAATTACCATATTGAGAATTCCACAGGGGAGTTTTTATACTTGCTGAAAATACAGAAATGGCACACACAGGTCCCTTGACTTCCATGGTCTCTTGATTAGAACTTCAAGAATTAGTTTTCTACTTGGTTCAGGAGCCCTCAGTGGGGCAGATGGCAGGAAGTAGGTGTCTGTTCTTTCTGGCTTCTTAGATTGAGATGTACGACACCTGACACCATCCTACTGTCTCATTGTGATGGTTTTTATTATATATCAAGTTATCATTGAGCCACTGTGGCATAGTGGTTTGAATGTTAGACTATGACTCTGGAAACCAGGATTCAGTTTCCTGCTCAGCCATGAAACTCACTGGGTGATCTTGGGCAAGTTTCATGATCTCAGCCTCAGGGGGAGATAATGGCAAAACTCCTCTGAACAAATCTTGACAAGAAAACCCCATCATAGTTTTGCCTTAGGATCGCACAACAATAACAACAATCAAGTTATCAAGATGTTTGTTTATACTTGGTTATTAAAATTATCTTTGCTTATTCATGGAAAGCTTCCACATGGTGGTTCTATGAAGCATTTCCTCCTATACTGTCAAATTAATAAGTGCTTCTAAAAATTAATGAGGGGGAACCTACTTTATAATAATCCAGGGTTCTCCTCACACTGTCAGAATCTGGCTCAAGGATTCTGGGAACTGTTGTTCCAAAAGAGTATTCTCCACCTCCCCCCCCAAACTTAGAAGATAGCCTTTCCTCCATGACCTCCTTAAAACAACAACAACAATTAAGGTACCATTAATTCTTGAGCCTGCTCTTACTAGGGTAAGCTCTCATTAGGCTTTCTTTCTTTCTTTCTTTTCATTTTTTTTTAAAAAAGCTCTTTTTGATATTTCTGCATAAACCAGGGTTTCCATCCCGCACACTAATACTTCCTCGCTTGTTATGTGAAGGTCCTCTTTTGGCTCCATTTTTTGTCAGCATACTATACATATGAAATCTATACATTCATAATGGCTATAACCTTCGAAATAATATGAGTCAGTGTCGCAGAGACTATAGGAACAGTGTCACAA
>NW_024822807.1:0-1734 GCF_019175285.1 Sceloporus undulatus
AAACTTTCTACAGATATAAAACCAGTACAACCAGTCAAAGTTTGGGCTGAAACTCTAATCCCAACCCTACTACTTTTATAAAATTATAATCTTCACTTTGGGTTTCAAGCAGTACAGTCTGCTCTCCCACCTTATATTGTGGCTATCCATGTAGATCCAGCCTGAAAAATCAACCCAATCCAATCTAAATCCGCTTTGGTCTCTACATGTGCTAGTTATGAGATAGTAAGATGGACCATACTGTTTCAGATTGCAGATGGAAGTTCATGGTTTTTACTTTATGAATATACAAAATGGTACTGGCCATGAAACCCACTGGGTAACCTTGGGCAAGTTACACTCTCTCAGCCTCAGGGAAAGGCAGTGGCAAACTAGTCTGAACAAATCTTGCTAAAAAAAACCCCAAGGGTGCCTTAGGGTCGCCATCAGTCAGAAACTAAAGGTGTAGAAGAACAATCTCCCACCTGTATTCTAAATTAGTACAGTCAGTCAGCTCTACCACTTCCAGCTTATACCATCTCATTTTGTTGCATACATAGATGGGGCCTTAAACCTTCCTTCCTGAATGTAAAGCAATATGAGCTGTGTATCTGTGTGTTCTCTTTCACCGATTATGTTCTACTATCTGTCAAGCCCTTTTCCTTATTCCTAACTACTTCATTTTCTAAGCCATCCATTTCCTTTTGCAGATTTTCAAGGAACACCCCGTACAGAGAGAATATATAAATGTCACTGTTATTGACCCAAAAGGTGATCCAGTGGCAGCCCAGCCCAACACTGCTCTGCTCTCCCTTGTCCTCATGGCAGGAACATTTTTCATCGCTTTCTTCTTGCGCAAGTTCAAAAACAGCAGTTTCCTTCCAGGCAAGGTACATATTGCATTAGCACTTGGGGGAAATAGGACTTCCGCATGTTTGGGGTACTTGAAAGGACTTTTTAAAAAGTCTGTTCCTCAGTGGCGTCACTCAGGGGATGTGTGGGGTGCGGACCACACCGGTTGACACCACAGGGGGGGTGACACATGGATGGTCCCTCTTCCCCACTGCAGGGGGCGATGCGAGCCCTGCCACTTCCCTGCTGCCATGGGCCCAGCGAGGGGGGAAGGAGGGGTAAGCGCACACACACATGCACCCTTCCCGCCTACTCATGGTATTTTGGCTGGCTTGCCTCAGCCTGCCAAAACGTGCCCCTCCCACCTTCGCTAATGCATCACTTAATGCCAAGGCCGGTGGGGTGGGGCACTCCAGTGTCCTGTGGGAGCCTTCACCCCCACCCACTAGCAGCAGCCTGGGGCTGGTTGTGTGAATGCTTAGAACCATCCAGTGTGTGTGTCTATCTATCCATGCCTGGGGGGGGGGGTCTACTGGCCCAACAGGAACCCCTACCCCATCAAGCATCCTTTGCCCCTGTGCCTGTGCTGTCCATCAGAGAGCAGGCCCGCACCTACCCTGCCTGTCCACCCAGGAAGTGTGCCTGCTGGTCCGCCCAGAGCCATCTGTTGGCACAGTCCCCAAATCTGGCAGCTGACACTGTCCCCAAATCTGGCAGCCCCAGGAGGCCAAATGAACAGCGTCATTGAAGAGCAGCATCAGAACAGGGGTGCCTTTATGCCAGGGAGTTGAACCTAGCCATGGAGTGCCCACTTTGGAGCAGCAAAGGCAGAGAGAGGGAAGGAGGGCAAGGAAGTTGGCAAGCAAGAGGGGCTCTTTGCTCTCTGCCCAGCAAGAGACCCCC
>NW_024822808.1:0-1734 GCF_019175285.1 Sceloporus undulatus
ACTGCTTTACATTCCTTCTCCCCAGGTGAATCTGTGTGGTTAAAAGACTGGAAAGTTACCCCATTGGCACCAAGGTGGAAAGGACCTTATGTGATATTGCTGACCACCCCAACTGCTGTAAAACTTGAAGGAGTAAAACCATGGATACATTATACTAGGATCAAAAGAGACTACACTGAGAAGGATCCAGATTGGCAAGTCCTTTTGGACAAGGACAATCCTCTAAAGGTAACAATCAAAAGGTTGCAGGTTCCAGATGGAGGAAGGGGCAGCATCGCAACGTGAGCCCCCCCTTCCGAGGTCATGATGCTGAGATCAGCCTCGAAGAAACAGGAGGAGTGGCTTCCGAGAGCCATTCTGAAAGACAGAAGGGACTTATGGGAAACGGGATGTGTTGCACAATTGATGTAGAAACACAAACACAAACATTTTCATCACCCCCACCTATATGCCCACCTTCATCCAGATTAGGCTGCCTCACACTTAACCATATGGTAATCATGTGGCTAGTTGGTTTCATAGTAATGATGTTCATATTCCCACCAAGATGTCATGGATTTTCAGAAAGTAATTCCCTTTTGACATACTCACAGAAAATTGGAAACGCTTTAAATGTATCTGACTGCTGGGTGTGTCACCAAATGCCCCTTGACTCACACACTGGGATGCCCTTTGAGGTAGTACCATTGAACTCTGCTGAATTGGCCAAACCATATAGAAAGGACAACAGCACGGGCTGGAGCTGGATAAAGTCAGAGCCCTCTACTTGGGGATACTATAGGATTGGTCAAAAGGTAGGACAATGGTGCTGGCAATGTAATGAAACTGCAGGACCCAGAGTGGGCACCAGTAAATGTGAAGTCAACATAAAAATAAATGGGGCATGTATCAATGGTAGCTGGGTGGCAGGATACACCTTGCTAAATCAAAGTATAAGTGGGTATTATGCATCATGGACAATGTCTATATCGTGTAAAAGGTCGTTCCCTGCCTTGAAAGGACACTATTTCATCTGTGGGATACGTGCCTACGCTATTTTGCCTGAGAACTGGAGTGGGAATTGTTATGTAGCCACCATACTTCCAGCCATGACAATTAGAAATGAATTACCTGAAGGAAAAATCAGGAATTACCGAGATTTGGAGGAAAGCAGGCAACTTGTAAAAGATTATGCCCCAATGAGACACTGGAGAGGCCACAGAGGCCTATTGAATGCAGTATATAGGCTACAGGCGGTGGTAGAAATCATGGCAAATGAGACAGGTGAAGCCCTTCTTGCCCTAGCCAAAGAACAGAAAGAAATAAGAAAAATGGTACTACAAAATAGGCTAGCTCTGGACACCATGTAAGCCAGCCAGGGAGGAGTATGTACACTAATAAAACAAGAGTGTTGTGTATATATCCCAGACAATGAGGAAGATATAAAGCAACATGCTGACAGAATAGCAAAGATAGCAGAGGTTCCCCACATGGGAAAAGGATGGAATCTATGGGATTGGCTGACATCTTGGTTGCCAAATTTTGGATGGTTAAAGGGCTTGGTTGGAACAGGAATAATTATCCTCATGATTGGGCTATTGTTATGTATGTTAATGCCATGTTTATTGCAATGTATAAAAAGAAGTGTTACCAAGGCTACTGCAGGTTTTGTAGCAAAAGAAATGGTGATAGTGAGGGCATATAATGAACTTTCATAGTGAAACTTGTTTTCACAACTTTCAAGAAAAAGGGGGG
>NW_024822809.1:0-1734 GCF_019175285.1 Sceloporus undulatus
ATCCCCAAGAGATGGCTATCCAGCTTCTGTTTAAAAACTTCCAAAGAAGACTCCACCAAACTCTGAAGGAGTATATTCCATTGTTGAAGAGCTCTTACTGTGAGGAAGTTCCTCCTAAAGTTTAAGTGGAATCTCTTGTCCCTCTGGCTTGCATCCATTGTTCCTTGTCTTTTTCTCTGGAATAGCAGAAAGCAAGCCTGCTCCATCCAGAATATGACATCTCTTCAAATATTTGAACAGGGCTGTCATATCCACTCTTAACCTTCTCCAAGCTAAACATACCCACCTTCCTAAGTCATTCCTCAGAGAGCATGGTTTCCAGATCATTCACCATTTTGGTTTCCTTCCTCTGGATATGCTCCAGCTTCTCAACATCTGTTTGAATTGTGGCGCCCAGAACTGGACACAGGATTATTGCAAGTGAGCCTTGACCAAAACAAAATAGAGTGGCACTATTACTTCCCTTGATCTTGACACTATACTCCTATTGATTCAGCCTAGGATCACACTGGCCCTTTTAGCTGCTGCATCACACTGTTGACACATATTCAACTTGTGCTCTGTTACCATTCCTAGTTCCCTTTCACACGTAATTTAATTGTCATAACAACTTCCTGCGGAATCTTGGCATTTCTAGTTTTAGTGAGGCACTATTATTCTCCACTTTGTAAGGATTCTAAATATCCAATCCTAAACTGCCAATTCTGGAATGTTGTGGGACGCAAGCTTTTAGGGGAGTTTGGTACTTAGCTCAATAGAGCGAAATAGTTTTACTGGGGCAATAGTGACCTCTGGACTCAGCCAATCTATAGCAGGTCCTGAATCAAATAGATCAGGGGTAGGCAACCTTTTTGAGCCGGGGGCCGGGTTGCTGTCCCTTGGACAACTGGGGGGCCGAAGCCAAAAAACAAATAATTAAATAATTTTTTTAAAATTTAAATAAATAAAAAAACCGGGACAAATATAGGACAACATTTTCAAATGGTGGACACATTTTTTAAAAAAGTGGAGGACATGCAAAAAAAATTGCTGATTTTTTAAAAAAATGTTAATATAAATGCATGTTTCTGAAGCGTCTATAGCCAATTTCCCCCCTTGCCCCTGCGTGTGAGAGGCCAAAGGCCCCGGCTGCAATCGGTGGCAGGACCGGGCTGGGGCCGGTCCCAAGGCCTTGCCGGGCCGCATCCGGCCCGCGGGCCGCAGGTTGCCTACCCCTGAAATAGATCTTCAGAGGCATTTGAAATAGTTTTTTGTGTTTTATTTAGGGGGAAACCAAAACACACAGAAACATACATATAAGTGTTCACGCACACACACAAGAACTAGGTAACAAATGTGGGCGTGGTGAATAGATGTAAGGCTTTGATAATGGTGATACGTTATCTATCCAGATCTTTATTCCAATTGTTGAGGATTTGAAATAAGGAGAGGTCAGTAGTTCCCATGACAATTGCGGTTGGTGAGTGCACTGAGGTGTTTAGCCATGAAAACAAAGAGAGTGTCTATCTGTAACTGGACTGACACTGAAGAACAGCAAGTCGGGGCTGATATTTATACTGAAATTGGTTTCTGCTTGGGAGCAGAAACTGTGGGTTCAGAAAGGTTTATATCTCTTTAGAATACTTCCTTTGTGGGGGAAGGATGGTGTGAAACAAACTGAATGCAATGGGTGTTTGATGCAAATACCTCAGACAAAAGGGATTAGCACACCGCCTCTCAGATTCTTGTTGGCTC
>NW_024822810.1:0-1734 GCF_019175285.1 Sceloporus undulatus
GACACTGGCATTATTGCAGAGGCTATAGGTGAGGTGCCCAGTGACTCCGTGAATAAGATCATACTGGGTCTATTTGAATCTGTAAGTACCAAAGACATGGACAAGCTCCTTGGAAGTGTGAAGAAGACAACTTGCCCTCTTGACCCTTGCCCTTCATGGCTGGTCATCCAAGGAGGAGATGCACTTAGGACTCAACTGAGATATGCTTCTCTTAGGAAGGGCTATTTTCCATCTTGCTTAAAAGAAGTGGTGGTACGGCCATTTATGGAAAAGCCCTCCCTAGATCCCTTGAACATGAACAAATACAGACTGGTCACCCATCTCCCATTTCTAAAGAAAGTGATTGAGAGGGCAGTTGCTCTTCATCTCCAAGCGATCTTGGATGAAATAGATTATCTGGACCCATTTCAAACTGGCTTAAGGACGGGATACAGAGTCGAAACTGTTATGCTTGCCTTAGTAGATGATCTCCTCTTGAATATCGACAGGGAAAATGTGATCCTGCTGGTGCTTTTGGATCTCTCAGCGACTTTTGATAGCATCAACCATGGCATCCAGAAAGGTCTGAGGAAATTGAGGATAGGGGGCAATGCATTGTGGTGGTTCTAGTCCTTTCAAGCAGATTCCAGATGGTGATGCTTGGGGACAGTTGTTCCTCTAAAAAGGAGCTTAAATCTGGTGTTCCTTAGGGCGGCATCCTGTCACCAATGCTGTTTAGCATCTGCATGAAACCACTGGGAGAGATCATCTGGAGGCATGGAGTGGGGTATTATTATCAGTACACTGATCAGATACTCAACTATATCTCTTCATACGCCAGGCCTCAGTGTCAGCTAAGGAAGGCATCTCCCCTCTGAATGAATGTCTTGGGGCAGTAATGTACTGGATGAGGAAAAACAGATTAAAACTGAGTCCAGGTAAAACAGAGGTGCTTGCTGTTGGAAGTGCTTGCTGCTGACAAACCTCCATCTGGGTATGGAGGTTTGTCAGCCGGTCCTAGATGGGATCACACTTCCCCTAAAGGATTGTGTTCGCAGTTTGAGGGTGCTCCTGGATCTGTCCGTCCAGATGTCAGCTCAGATAGATGCAATGGCCAGGAGTGGCTGTTATCAGCTTCGCTTGATACGCCAGCTGTGTCCCTTCCTGGAACCTAAAGGCGCTGGTAACCTCACATCTTGACTTTTGCAATGCGGTCTACAAAGGACTGCCCTTCCATCAAGTACGGAAACTTTATCTAATTCAAAATATGGCAGACAGAGCGGTCACTGGAATATCTAGAGGTGACCATATTAAACCTATACTAAAGTCTCTTCACTGGCTGCATGTTAATTTGCGGGCAAAGTACAAGATCTTAGTAAAGGCAAAGTACAAGGTCTAACCTGTAAAGCCCTTCATGGCTTGGGTCCAGCTTACTTATGGGATTGCCTTCTCCCATATGATCCGCTCCACACATTGAGGTCCTCTGGTAAAAGCTTACTATTAAAAACTAGCAAAGACAGCATGAAAGAGAGCTCTAATAGTTTGACAGAACAGAATCTAGATAGACTCTCCCTCCAAACAAAAAGTATTTCACACTTCCACTTTCTCTCCTTTCTGGATATGCTGATGCCTCAAGGGCTGGATTATAAAGGTTAGCAAAACAAGGTATGAGGTTTGAACTGCTGTATAAGTCAAAGGTCAAGGTTTCTATTTTATTTTTGATAAACTATTATTTTCAATGTGCAACTTTATAAA
>NW_024822811.1:0-1734 GCF_019175285.1 Sceloporus undulatus
AAGGGCATATTCCTTCCCTTCTTCCAGAGGCTATAGGTGAGGTGTCCACTAACTCAGTGAATAAGATCATACTGGATTAATTTAAATCTGTGAGTACTGAGGATGTGGACAATCTCCTTGGAAATGTGAAGAAGACAACTTGCCCTCTCAACCCTTGCCCTTCATGGGTAGTCCTCCAAGGAGAAGATGCACTTAGGACTCACCTGAGATGTATCATAGATGAATCTCTTAGGGAGGGCTATTTTCCATCTTGCTTAAAAGAAGCGGTGGTTCAGCGTCTTCTGGAAAAGCCCTCCCTAGATCCCTTGGATATGAACAATTACAGCTCCATCTTCCATTTCTAAGCAAAGTGATTGAGAAGGAAGTTGCTCTTCAACTCCAAGCATTCTTGGAAGAATCAGATTATCTAGACCCATTTCAAACTGGCTTCAAGATGGGATGTGGAGTTGAGAATGCTATAGTCACCTTAGTAGATGAACTTTGCTTGAACACCGACATATGAAGTGTGACCCTGTTGAAGCTTTTGGATCTCTCAGTGGCTTTCAATACCATCGACCATGGTATCGTTCTGGAAAGTCTGAGGGAATTGGGGATCGGGGGCAATGCATTGCAATGGGTCTGGTCCTATCTCTCAAGCAGATTCCAGACAGAGATGCTGGGGGACAGTTGTTCCTTTAAAAGGGAGTTTAAATTTGGCGTTCCTCAGGGCATCATTCTGTCACTAAAGCTGTTTAACATCTACATGAAACTGCTGGGAGAGATCATCTGGAGACATGGAGTGGAGTGCTATCATATGCTGATGACACCCAACTATATCTCTTCATGCCCCAGACCTCTGCATCAACTAAGGAAGGCATCTCCCCTCTGAATGAATGTCTTGGGGAAGTAATGTGCTGGATGAGGAGAAACAGATTCAAACTGAATCCAGATAAGACCGAGGTACTTGATGGAGATGCTAATCCAGGTATGGAGGTTTGTCAACCGGTCCTGGATAGGGTCACACTTCCCCTAAAGGACTGTGTTTGCAGTTTGGGGGTGCTCCTGAATCCATGCTCCAGATGTGAGTTCAGATAGATGCAATGGCCAGGAGTGCCTGTTATCAGCTTTGGTTGATATGCCAACTGCGCTCCTTCTTGGAACCTGTAGAACCGAAAACTATCATGCATGCTCTGGTAACCTTACGTCTTGACTTCTGTAATGCGCTCTACCTAAGCTACCCTTGTACCAAGTCTGGAAAATTCAACTAATCCAAAATATGGCTGCCAGAGTGGTCACTGGAAGATCTAGAGATGACCATATCACACCTATATTACAATCTCTTAATTGGCTGCCTATTAATTTCAGGGCACAGTACAAGGTCTTGGTTATAACCTTACTTATGGGATCACCTTCTCCCATACAATCTGCCCCACACATTGAGGTCCTCTGGTAAAAACCTTGCTACCATTGCAGCTGCGCAGCTACGGCGACTGCTAACAGAGACGGACCTGTGCCGGCTTTAAGGCGAAGAATGGTCATTGTGACTTTTCTTTGCCCTTCTTGCTGTACTGTGGGGGGAGGGGGAGGACATGGTAGCAGGGGATGGAATCGCTGGGGAGGTAGTGGATAGTCCATCTAGTATGAGTGGAGCTCCCATTGAGGTTGTGTGGGGCAGGGGGAGGTATGGCGGTAGGAGGAGGGACTCGCGTTACGGGGGAAGGAGAGATCGATGCTTAATACCTATCTCTCCTTCCT
>NW_024822812.1:0-1733 GCF_019175285.1 Sceloporus undulatus
ACCCATGTCTGTGATATGGTGAGGTTCCTGCTCACTAGCCATTATACCAGGGGTAGGCAACTTGCGGCCCGCGGGCCGGATGTGGCCCGGCGACGCCTTGGGACCGGCCCCAGCCCGGTCCTGCCGCCAATTGCCGTCGGGGCCTTTGGGGGGCAATTGTCTATAGAAGCCTCAGAAACATGCATTTATATTAACATTTTTTTTAAAAAAATCAGCAATTTTTTTCACGTGTCCTCCATTTTTTTTTTAAAAAAAGTGTCTTCCATTTGAAAATTTTGTCGTACATTTGTCCTGGTTTATTTATATATTTAAATTTTTTAAATTATTTATTTATTTATTTATTTGGCTTCGGCCCCCCAGTTGTCTGAGGGACAGCAACCCGGCCCCCAGCTCAAAAAGATTGCCTACCCCTGCATTATACAGTGGAACAACAGCAGTGTACTCTCAGGTATGAAGTGGCAGGACTTCTAGATTACCATGGATGAGAACATCATTTGTCACCAAGCCCTTCAGGCTCCTCTGCTCTGACTTTAGCTGCAATTCTTATAGTGATGCATGGAGAAATTTTCCCTAGCAAAAACTTATTGTTGGGAACTATCCCTTTTATTATACAAAGTATTTTGGAATGGCTTGTCTTGAATGGGCAAGTAAGATCCATTAGCTTTACAAAAGAACCAAAACGGAAACAGCTAGAACTGATTTGTTGACATGGATCAACAAATTTGCTTGCAGTTTAATGCTCTCTTTGTGATGTGGCTACAAGGACTATCACAATGAGTGAATACACTTCTATATTTACCACAGCAGCAGAGTTTGGTGGCCGATGCAGAGTTTCTTCATGGTGCAGAGGTAGAGTGCTGGTAAATGACTGACATACCAAGTTGAATGAAACAGACAGTTCTTTGGCTATAAGATTCTAAACGTGTCTGTTTTAAAACTAGCTGAATTTCTTTGCTCTGCACATGGCTAAAGATACATGGCAGTATCTGCTGGACCTTCCCCACTGCCACTACCTTCTCCTTTTGTGTCATGTCTTTTTAGATTGCAAACTTGAGGGCAGGGATCTGTCTAATTAACAATTTGAAGGCTGCTCTGAGAGCATTTCTAAAGAGTGAGCTATAAATACAATAAATAAAATAAAATATTTTTTTAAGAAACTACCTGCCCAATAGTCCTCAATCTTGGGTGCTCAAGTATTGCTGGACTTCAGCTCCCAGAACTCCCATCTAGCATGAGCATGTTCTAAGAGTTATAATTTGGGACCCAAGACTGAGAACCACTGTACTAGTCAACAAGAACTAGCCTTCCATGCATTCTAACCAAATAACACATGAATATTATTTCATCTGATAGCCTGTGATGGTATTTCAAAAATGGGAGACAAATACTCACCCAAGTATAACAACTTCCAGTACTAATGTAAGAGGAATGGTAAACTTCCTAAGAACTGTAAACATTGGCAAGCTGTGTTTTGAAAGAGAGACAGGGAAAGAGAGGTTGAGATTCTTAGTCATGTCAGTTGCAAATTATTCTATCCGTCTTCATTAGTGATTTCATCCTGAACTTAGACAAGCATTAAGAATGAGCTGGTCCGAATTCTCAGTTCTCTCACAGCCAAATGTCAGTCTGACACTAAAGGGCGATGAGTCAATAGTCAATAAATAGAAAAGTTGGGTGTGAGAATTTTTCAAAATTAAAACTTGGATAATAAGCAATCCTAATAAACATCAGAG
>NW_024822813.1:0-1733 GCF_019175285.1 Sceloporus undulatus
CTTCCTCCTATTTTCACTCCTCATTCTTTTGTGTCCAAGCCTGCTTTTCTTCCAATATGTTCTGCATATAAGTTGAACAAGTAGGGTGATGCAGCCTTGTCTGACCCTTTTGCCAATTGGGAACCATTCTGTTTCTCCATGTTCTGTTCTGACAGTCGCCTCTTGTCCTAAGTCAGATTCCTCATCAGGACTATCAGATGTGTTGGCACTCCCATGTCTTTAAAGGCATTCCATAGCCTTTCATGATCTATTTTGCTATAATCTATAAGGCACATGCTGATTTTTTTTTGGAACTCCCTGGTTCTCTCAATTATCCATCATATGTTTGCAGTGTGGTCCCTAGTGCCTCTTCCTTTCCTGAACCCCGCTTGGACCTCTGGGATTTCTCTCTCCATGCATGGTTGGAATCTATGTTGTAGAATTTTGAGCAGAATTTTGCTTGCATGGGATATTAGTGCTATGGCTCTATAGTTGCTGCAATCCTTTGTGTCTCCTTTTTGAGGATGGGGATGTATATTGATTGTTTCCAGTCTGTTAGCCATCATGTTTAGTTATCACTATTATTGACTCTGTCAGTGTAGATTGCAGCAACTCAAATGGCATTTCATCTGTTCCTGGTGACTTGTTTTTTGCCATTTCTCTTATTGCAGCTTCTACAGTGAGCCCGCGCCATACTCCGCTCGTTAGAGGCGGCTTCCAGTTTATGCGGAAGCTGCCGGGAGATTGGAAGAATGGTGTGTGTGCCCGGCCACACAGCGAGCACAAGTCCCATTATATTCAGTGGGGCTTAATCATATACACTTTTTGCCTTATACAGGGTTCATCTTCATGTGGCTCTTTGTTCCATGTGTCCTTAATTCTGTCATCTCTTTTATATAGCTCTTCTGTGTATTGTGTCCATCGTCTTTTTATTCCTTCTGGGTCTTGAATTATGTTACTTTTATTATCATAGAGCAGTGATGGTGAACCTGTGGCACACGTGCCACAGGTGGCACTCAGAGCCCTCTCTGTGGGCACATGTGCCATTGCAATAAGTAAGTGGGTTTGGGGTTGCAATTTGGGCACTCGGCTTCTAAAAGGTTCACCATCACTGTCATAGAGTGTCCCAGCCCTTGGTTTTAACTTTCCTTTGATTTCCCTGATCTTGTGGAATAGGTATCTTGTTCTCCCCTTTTTGTTTTTGTCTTGTTTCTCTGCATTGTTCATTGTAGTACTGTATATACTCATGTACTAGTCGACCTCATGTACAAGTTGAGGTGAAGTTTTTGGGCCAACATTATGGATTTTAATATGACCTGTGGATAAGTCTGGGGTGCAGTTGCTGTCCCTCTGCTCCACTTGCCTCTTGGTGCTCCTTTGAGTGGCTATTGCCCCTGAGCAGTCCCTGTGGTCTGCTTGCCTTTTCATGCTCTTAGAGCAAGCGCCAAAGGGACATCTCTGCTATAGTTTTTTGTGGGTTTTTCGGGCTATGTGGCCACGTTCTAGCAGAGTTTCTTCCTGACGTTTTGCCAGCATCTGTGGCTGGCATCTTCAGAGAATGCTTTGCCTGGAAAAATTGGGTGTATATATACTGTGTGAGCCTGGGAATGCAGGAGTGGTTTGCATGTGTATTGTTCTGTGTTGATGGCTGGCTTCAACCTGGGAGGCTAATGCAAACGAGGATTAATGTCTGCTAATTGATAATCAATTATCTGCTGGGAAAGCCCCTGACTCTGAATGGTTTTCCATTTGCA
>NW_024822814.1:0-1733 GCF_019175285.1 Sceloporus undulatus
TGAGAGCATCTGGTCTGACCCCAACTCAAGGAAACTTGGGAGTCCTGAAGGTTTAGAGAAATTACTGAATTATTGAATTATACAAGGAATAGTGGTCTCAGGGTTTTGCTGAAGCTCAGTGTACAGAAGCACAACATTATTTTGAAAATATTGTGTATTAAATTACCTTCAGCCTATATCTATGAGATGCCTATGAAACATACATGGATCCCATCTCCCATTATATCCCATTAGACATATATAAATATACCAAACTCTGAAAAACTCCAAAATCCAAAATATATGTAGTCCTCAGCATTTTGTGTAAGGGATATTATTATTTATTATTATAATTATTATTATTTTACTATATTGTATATGGATATAACTGCTGAAAGGAAAGTTAGAAGTCACCTTTTCTTTCTTTTATATCTCCTTTTAGAAGCTTCCTTCCTTCCTTTTTCTTTCTTCCTTTTTCATCCTTTTCTCTATTCCCTTCCCTTTTCCCAAGGAAGAGAGGATTTATTCTGGACAATAGCACGGGGTGGTGTGGGGGGGAGGAGTGGAAGACTGAGATCGAAAAGGACAACGGAAAGGGAAAGAAAGCAAAGGGAGAGGGACCCCGACCCCCTCCCCCTCTTCTCCCTCCCTCCCCCGTTCTGTTTCCCTCTCTATCTGAGCTGCTTTTGATGGAGGGGAGGAGAGGGGGAAGGAAGGAGCTTGAACGTCCCCAGGGCTAAAGGGGGGGTCCAAACCCCCCCCCCGGCTACGTCCCTGGTCCAAAGTAAAACAGCCTCGGTTTAGACCTCATGTAATCATAGGACTTTATCACACGGAGGCAAATTGCTTAAATCCCATGAAGAAGCGCCTGCAAATGCAAGATGTTTTCAGACGCATTTGCTTGAAAGAGAAATAACGCAAAATTAATGCGAATGGAAAGTTGACAAAAATGACTCCTTTTTACTTTTGGAATTTTGTCCAGTGTAATAAAGTCCATAAAGTTGGAATAGATCCCAAGGGCCATCCAGTCCCACTCCCTACCATGCAATAAGACACGATCCAAGCACTCCCAACAGATTACCATCCAGTTTCTGTTTAAAAACCTCCAAAGGGGACTCCACCACTCTCCAAGGCAGCAACTTCCTGTTGAAAAGCTGCGCTATTGGCTTCTAATGAGTTCAGACCTGATTTGCTCTAAACCAGGGGTAGGCAACCTACGGCCCGTGGGCCGGATTCAGCCCAGTGAGGCCTTGGGACCGGCCCCAGCCCGGTCCTGCCGCCAATTGCCGCCGGGGCTTTTGTCCTCTCACGCGAGGACCTTTGTCCTCTCGTGCGAGGGCGCGGGTCCTTTGGCCTATCAGGAGGAGGCGGGCAAGCAGTGGGCAAGCGGGGGCAAGCGGCAGGCAAGGAGGAGCAAGCGGCGAGCAAGGGGGAGCAATTGTCTATAGAAGCTTCAGAAACATGCATTTATATTAACATTTTTTTAAAAATCAGCAAATTTTTTTTGCGTGTCCTCCATTTAAAAAAAAGTGTCCTACATTTGTCCTACATTTGACCCGGTTTATTTATTTATATAATTTTTAAAAATTATTTTATTATTGTTTTTTTGGCTTCAGCCCCCCAGTTGTCTGAGGGACAGCTCAAAAAAGGTTGCCTACCCCTGCTCTAAACCTTTCATTGGTCTTCTTGGCAGTCCATGATATCCACAAAAACATTCCTCCAGCACTACATTTCAAATGAGTTGATTCTCTTCC
>NW_024822815.1:0-1733 GCF_019175285.1 Sceloporus undulatus
GTTTTCTGAAGGAGAGGTGGGAGGGCAGGAACGATATCCATCAATAGCAATTTCCATAACAGTAACGATGGCAAGGGTAAGGGTCAGGAAGAGGGGGAGGCAAGTCAATAGATCTAATCTGGTTTAGAAAGAGGTCCGTCTTAATAGCCTTCCTAAAAGCTTCCAAGGTATTAATAGGACGGATCTCATCCGGAGCTCATTCCAGAGTGAACCAACACCTTGTATCTTGCCCGGAAACTAATGGGCAGCCAGTGGAGGAACTTAAGAACCGGTGTAATGTGGGCAGTTCTAGAAGTGCCTGTAACCAACCTGGCTGCCATATTCTGTACCAATTGAAGTTTCTGAACTTGGCACAAGGATAGCTCCATGTAGAGTGTGTTACAGAAGTTGAGCGCATGTACTACTGTTCCAAGGTCTCCCTGCTCCCTGCCCCATGTCTCCGAATGATCTCACCCAGCAGCTTCATGTAAATGTTGAATAGCATTGGGGACAGAATCACGCTTTGAGGGATGCCCGACTTGAGCTCCCTCTTGGACAAACAACTGTCCCCAAGTGACAGGAATCTGCCGAAGATGTAGGACCTGAACCACTGGAAAACAGTGCCCCAATTCCCAACTCTCCCATATGTTCCAGAAGGATACTGTGGTCAATGGTATTGAAGGCCGCTGAGAGGCCTTCAATAGCACCAGCAGGGTCAGACTTCCCCTTTTCAAAGAGCTGTCGATGCTCAGACGGAGGTCATCGACTAAGGTGACCATGGCCGTCTCAACTCTGTAACCCGTCCTAAATCCAGTTTGAAATGGATGTAGCAAAATCCATTTCTTCCAAGACTGCTTGGAGTTGAATGGCGACTTCCCTCTCTATTACCTTGCCTAAGAATATTAAGATCCAAACTGGCCTGTAATTGTTTCTGTCAAGAAGTCAAGGGGAAGGCTTTTTTAAGGAGTGGTTTAACCACCGTCTCTTTGAGGCAAGATGGAAGAGAGCCTTCCCTGAAAGATGCATTAGTTATATGTTTAGCAGCATCTTGATGGTATTTCCCCACTGGACAGCCAGGCAAGATGGGCAAGGATCGAGAGAGCAAGTCCTCTTTTTCATACTCCCAAGGAGCTTGTCCCCATCCTCTGTACTAACGGACTCAAATTCATCCAGAAGAAGAGTATAGGCAGAGGCTCTGGATACCTCTCCTGTCGCCTCTGTCATAAGGCTGGCATCCAAATCTGCTCTCATCTGAGAGATTTTGTCCATGAAGTAGTTATTAAAAGCATCACAACAGGCTTTTATAGGTTCTAATAAAGAGTTCAGGGTTCTGGAAGCTATATATTAAATGGGACAGTGTTGAAAAATATGTAGTTTGGCAAATGGGTGATATAACCCAAGAAAAAGGTTTAGTTCACAGAGATTGGAAGAATCTTAAAGTAAAAGTTGAATGAATAGCTGTGTATATGCAGAACATGTTCACGTCTATAAACTTCGCTGTCAAACATACTGGTGATGACCGGATGACAGACAAGCGTCGGTGGGACCCCAAAAGCCATCAACCAACTGGAAAAGGAGATTCAACAGAGGGAAAAAGACCAAAGATTGTGATGAACTATCTAGAGAACGGGATGATTTTGATAAGGAACACTTTACGGTCTACAGAAGAAGATGTAAAGATTGCTCAGTGCACTCAAGGAATGTGGTCCAGTGAAACAGGAGGAAGCAAAGACTTTTTACTAGATGAGGTGTTA
>NW_024822816.1:0-333 GCF_019175285.1 Sceloporus undulatus
TATTATTATTATTATTATTATTATTATTATTATTATTATTATTATTAATAATAATAATAATCCAGCCTCTGCTTAAAGACCTCCAAAGAAGGAGACTCTGCTGCACTCCGAGGAAGGAGAGTGTTCCACTGTTGAACAGCCCTTACTCTCAGGAAGTTCCTCCTAGTCTAACACACAAAGCTATATCCCAACTTCCTATCCAGGAAGAATGTCAAAATGTTCTCCATTTTGAGCATGACTGAGAAACATGAATTTATATTGTTTTTATTAATGTTTTTGGCTTTTAGTTGGGTGTGTTCTCCATTTTTGAACATCCTACAATTTGTCCTACAT
>NW_024822816.1:433-1733 GCF_019175285.1 Sceloporus undulatus
CCCCCCCTTCCCAAAATCCTGGCTACGTCCCTGAAGCTAGGAATGGCTATAGAAATTTGCTTTTGTTCAAGCCTACTGGGATGCACAAGATTCTGCCTCCTCCTTTCCTCTTCCCCATGCTGAATTGGATTCAGACTACTTTTGCACTTTGAACTCTGTTTACAGCAACTGAAATAAGCTGTAGACAGAGGCAAGTAGGAGGATGTGAGAGAAATTGGGACATTTAAAAAGCAGCTGGAAAAGTGGGATGGCATTGGGTCTGTCTGTCCATGCCTATTCATGACAGTTGGAGGCACTAGATTCCAGGGTGGTGCGTGGAGTGTAGACCACATCATGTGACATATCCAAGGAGGCATGGCACCCTTGGGCCCTCCTCCTGTCTCTATCACTTTTTCTGGTGTTATAGTTCACTTGGACAAGGCAGTCAAAGCACTGGAGAAGGAGAGGCGAATGAGCACATGCACCTGCCTCCCTTCTCTGGATGAAGGACTAAGGCATAAGAGAAGGAGGAGCAAGTGAATGCAAGCACACCATTCCTGCCTTCTTCAGCATCATGGCTTGCTTGAACTGTCAGCACAACTGCTGGGGTCCAACAACCACTGTCAGCAACTCAAACGAGTCCTGGGGTTAAATCAGACCTTTGTATCAGAGCTAGCAATTTTAGAAGCAGAAGCATGGCTCCAAAAGCAGTTGGGATAACAGCAACTGGATGTCTTCCAGGAACTGAAGCAATGCAGGAACCTCAGGGGACACTCAGCAAAGTGATGCAAGACTTCTACTGATAAACCACCAGAGAAGCCAAATCTCCCAAAGTGCTCTTTATTCACAGTGCTATAATACAAATAATGATCTCCAAAACTCCAAACCATACCAAACCAACTCCTACTACAAACCCACAAGCTATCACTTGCAACCACTGGGTTTACATAGACTCCAGACCATATGGTCTCCCAAACCCAGTGAGTTCCTGTGTGTAACCATGACAAGTGTCCCCTGTGCAATCCAGCCAGGTGGTTTCATCATCCATGGCTACGTGCACCTAGACACTAAAGTGTCCTTGAGCCAATAAGTATCAGCTGTGCTGATCAACCTTGTCCTTCTGCTGAATGCTCATGGCCAAACACACACACATCAAGCATTTCCCTGTGTGCTGTGTTTTAACCCTTCAAATCCCTGACAAGAACAAGGGGGGTCAGGGCACCAGAAAAGGTGGGGCACACAAGGAGGTTTTGTGTCTATTAAATTAGTAATCCATGTTAGGGATGATGGGAGTTGCAGCTCTTCTCCTGGCTTTCACTCT
>NW_024822817.1:0-1733 GCF_019175285.1 Sceloporus undulatus
CAGGACCAGGCTGGGGCCAGTCCTTCTGCCTCTGCGGGCCGGATGCGAGCCGGGGCTTGACGAGCCCTGCTGTACAGTGTCATTTTGTATCCCAACTTTTGGAGCTCTCATTTTGTATGACATTTTCAAGTTGGACTTATGTGCTACTGGCTTTTTACTTGCTTAGTGATGGTTGGAAGTCTTATCCCACGCAAGCCCAAACCTATTCCCAAGTCTTTGCCATTTTCTCATCCAAGTCTTGAATCCTGACTGCTGTTTCAGGCCAAAAACCTCTTGTTACAAGTTCACTCTAAATTCCCTGTGGCAGAGAAGGCTCCATTGGATCCCAGGCAGAGTTCCCAATGGAGGGCAGTCAAGGAAGAGTGTGATGGAGGAGGGCCCTTGCAAGGTAAGGATGCCTCATTATTGTTGTTGTTGTTGTTGTTGATGTTGATGTTGATGATGATATGTGTTCTCAATTAATTTCCTGCTTATGGCGACCTAAAGTTTCACAGGGTATTCTTAACCAGATTTGTTTAGATGTGGTTTTCCCTTGCCTTCCTCTGAGGCTGAGAGACTGGCTTCCTGAAGGTCCCCCAGGGAATTTCTATTCCAAAAAAGGGATTTGAACCTTGGTCCCCTGAGCCGTAGCCAAGTGCTGAAACTACTACAGCACACTGGCTCTAATTTTCCCAATGGAAGCTGTTGGACTTTTTAATAATAATAATTTGTTTTATTTATATACCGCTATTCCAAAGATCATAGCAGTGAACAGCAAGTAAGCTAATTAACAAGTAAGCTAATTTGCCCCCAACAGTCTGGGTACTCATTTTAGCGACCTTGGAAGGATGGAAGCCTGAGTCGAGCTTGGGCCCTTTTGCTTGTCTTGAACTCGCAACCTTGTGGTTTTGAGTAAATGGCTGCAGTACAGGCATTTAACCACTGCGTCACCAGGGCTCCTGGTCTGAAGTGGAATACCCATGTTCAGCTCATGATTGTGGAAGTGCAGTTGTGCATGCAGGGTCACTTGGCTTCCAGATGCATCTGTAGGTAATAATAATAATAATAGGATTTATTTATATGCCGCCCAATCACTGGGAATCTGGGCAGCTTACAACAGAGGGGATAATAGATGGTTCCCTGCCCTTAGGCTTACAATCTAAAAAGACACGACACAAAATGAGAAGGGAATGGTGGTGGGGAGAGGGGATCAGGTCCAGCATTCTTTTCATCCTCTGAGGCCTGGACCATGGCAGATGAACTGGAGGGAGGGCTCTTTTTCTTAATTGAGGCAGAGCCTGATGGTGTTGGGCCTGTCCTTTCACTCCCTCCAGTGTGTGTGTGTGTATAGATATTTTGCCTGATGTGCCACTATGCATCCCACAGTCCATTCAGTCCTACATTTGGTGCAAAACATTGCCATTCGGCCTAAGGGTTGCACAGCTTGGGTGATACTCATCTCCATATGTGGAGACTGATTTTCTGCATCTCTGGCTTAAAAGGCACATCTTGTACTCTGTGTGTTTTCCCAGTACATAAGACCCCCACATCCTGTAGTTTGGGTTATGCTCCTCCCACTCACTCCAATAGGCAGGAAGTAAAAAGAGAGACCTTCTGGTGACCCCACTTGGGTGGAGCTAACCCTAGAAGGCCAGTCTTGTCCTGCTTATCACTCCAGTAGGATTTGATGTTGCTCTGCAACTTCTTCACTACAGCCACTCCAGTCCTTTTCCTTCTCTTCGTTTCTCTTGCTG
>NW_024822818.1:0-1733 GCF_019175285.1 Sceloporus undulatus
AGAATCACTTTTGAATTGCAACTGAACTGCAAACATAAACATTCAGTGTACAGATGATTGGGATACCAATTGTTATCAATATACAGGGCCATTTCACTTTCCATATATAATTACAGCACTATGGTTCCACTTTAACTGTCATGGCTGTGCCCTAGGGAATCATTAGCTTTATAATTTGGGGAGGCATTGGAAGAACTCTCTAGTTGAGAATTTTAAAAGTTCCTCCCTAAACTGAATATCAGAGGCTTCCACAGGATGTTGGCATGGCAGTTAAAGAGGAATCATAGAGCTGTAGTGTGAAACGGTCACAAAGCAATTAAATTAAAATAGAATGATAGTGTTATAATTGTGTAGTATGAAAGGCCCCAGTCTGTAGTAATGTGTCACCAGCATATCTTAGGTTGCTAATGTTCCTTCCTCCTATCTTCAAATCTTCCTGCCTCTTAATGTAAGCATGTTCTGCATATGATATTTTCTGAACACAGATTGGACAAATAGGGTAACCAAATGTCTTACTTCTTTGCCAACAGGGAACCATTCTGTTTCTCCATATTCTGCACTGATGGCAGCCTCTGGTCCTGAGTACAATATCAGCATGAGCTGGGGCACTCCTATTCCTCTAACTGCAAGCTGTAGCTTTTTATGATCTATGCAGTCAAAAGAGATTATCACACAGGGAAAAGGAGTTCCTTGTCCCATCCTCTTCCTGTCCTTATCACACAATCAAGAAAAGATTTTCGGGTAATGTTGCGCTTATCTGGTTATTGTCCCATCATTGAACGACAATTGACCATGATCATGCAAAAGACTTTCACATGATGTCATGCTTATCCTGTCATTGTCCCATCCTGTCATTTTGTATTAACAGGAGTTTGTGTTAATACAATTCCACTTCAATGATGGGACAAAGCTCGACCTCTCTGAAACACTTTCATGTGATTGTGACAAGGACAGGATAAGGACAGGATAAGGATAGGAGAGCAATCTGCTTTGCTCCTGACCCCATCCCGTCCCTGTGTGATAATCTCCAAATGCTTTGTTGTAGTCAGTAAAGCACATGTCAATTTTTTTCTGGAATTCCCTGGTGCACTCAATTATCCAACATATGCTTGCTATGTGATCCCTAGTGCCTTTTTCTTTCCTGAATTCAGCTGGAATTTCTCACTCTCTATATGGTAGGAGTCTTTGCTGCAGAATTTTGAGCATAACTTTGCTTGCATTGAAAATTAGTGTGAGGGTTCTGTAATTGTTGCAATCTTTCGTATCCTTTTTTATGGGTGAAAGACCATATGCCTGAAACAAAGCACAGGAAATGCAGGATGCATATATGAAGGGAATAATATACTTAGACAGTCAGGTGGCATTCATCACTTAACAATATAATTATCTGAAATACAGTCTAGCTTCTTATCTGTTTTGATTCTTAATTAAAGTTATAGAGAGCCATTCTATATACCCATGTTGTATAGACCTGGCCATATGGAAGGAGTGGACATACAAATGCTGTTAGTGCTTGCCAAAAATATTTTTGGTAAGTTGGAACCTCCTTGCCGGCTGTTGTTGTGTGCCTTCAAGTAGCTTCCATCTTATAGCTATCATAAGGCCAACCTATCATGGAGTTCTCTTGGCAAGATTTGTTCAGAGGAGGTTTGCCATTGCCTTCCCTTGAGGATGAGAGAGTGTGACTTGCCTAAAGGTCACCCAGTGGGTTTCATGGCTGAGCTGGGAGTAGA
>NW_024822819.1:0-1733 GCF_019175285.1 Sceloporus undulatus
AAAAAAATAGCGGAACGAATTAATTTCGTAACCCGGGGTACCAGTGTATTAGGATGGTCCACCCTCGAAGGCTGATGGAACCCAAAAGGTTCCAAGAAGCCTTAGAGGGGTTTATGGTTGGAGTTGACGGCAATTCTGTTGATGTCCTGACTAACATCTGGGATAATGACCTTTCCAGGGCTATACACAGTATCGCTCCTAAGCGTCCTTTCCAGCCCGCTTCTAATAAGAAACCCTGGTATACAGAAGATCTCCGGGAAATGAAGCGTGCAATGACTAGAGCGCAGCTGACGGAGACACCAGCACTTATCCGACAAGACACTCCATCAGGCTCTTTTGAAATCTTATGGAGTGGCAATAAGTGCAGCAAAGAATAAGTGCACTTCCCCTGAAGGATGAAGTTCGCAGTTTAGGAGTACTTCTGGACTCGTCCCTTCAATTGACATCTCAAGTAGATGCGATAGTCAGAAGTGCTTGCTATCAACTTCGGTTGATACGCCAACTGCGACCCTACCTGGGCCAAAGGGACTTTGAAACGGTGGTTCATGCTCTGGTAACCTCTCGCTTAGATTTCTGTAATGCGCTCTACATGGGGCTACCCTTGTACCAAGCCCGGAAGCTTCAATTGGTACAAAATATGGCAGCCAGATTGGTCACTGGTCTAGGTTTGACCATATAACACCTATTTTGAAAGATCTTCATTGGCTGCCTATTCGCTTCCAAGCACAGTACAAGGTGTTGGTTATTACCTATAAAGCCCTATATGGCTTGGGCCCGAGTTACTTGAGGGACCGCATCTCCCCATATAATCCACCCCGCACACTTAGAACATCCGGGAAGAACCTGTTGGAGATACCAGCTTCCAAGTATGTTGTTACATCCCAGATGGCCTTTTCATTTGTTGCCCTGAGGATCTGGAATAGTCTTCCCAATGAGCTCCGTCTTATGACCCCCCTGGAATCATTTAAAAAGAGTCTTAAAACCTTCCTCTTTTGTCAAGCCTTCCCCCCTGAAGAATGAAGTTTGTAATTTTTGATACCAGCGATTCTTTGCCTACCCCGGATATGTATGTTGCATGATTGTTTTTAGAGCTTTTGTATTATTGGATTTTATTATGATATTGTTTGTTTGTAATGGTTTTTTAATTAGTCTGTAATCCCGCTTCGATCCTATGGGAGAAGCGGGGAAACACAAATAAATTTTATTATTATTATTATTATTATTATTATTATTATTAATAAATGTGTAAGGGTCAGACCAAATGTAACATGGGAGATCCAGACTGAAGACCTTCAGACAGGGGCATTTGGTAGATCAACTTGCAGCTTCATGGCTGCTCCATGATGTATGAGAGCCACCCAAGTCCTGGGCCCTATTCCCAAGAGAGGTTTGGCACTGTGATTGTTCCATATCAGCTGCAGCAGGAGTGGCTTAAAAATGGAAATGGATTCATTGCCTCTCAGTTCTACTGGCTAACCCTGCTTCCAATGTAAAGCAGTCCTAAGGAGGGCATTTTAATCAGGGACACAGTGCAGGGAAGTAAGGTCTTTGCTCCATGTCATGCTCCCATCCAATCCCTCCCCTAAAGCTGCTGTCAGTTGCAGAGTGGGAAAATTTGTGTTTAATTGTCTAGCCTGTATATTTTCCCATCTATGATATCAGCAGCTTGGGAGAGCCGGAATGATTTGAGGGCATTTGAGGCACTGAGACCACTTTTGTTCCCATGCATTGAG
>NW_024822820.1:0-1733 GCF_019175285.1 Sceloporus undulatus
GGAAAAGGTCAGTGCCAATGGCCATGGAGGGCAGAAGGTGACAATGCCTAGGAAACTCCTCTGAGTCCCAGCCCTAGGAATGAGTGGCAGGAGTGAGTCCAGGGGGCTGACGGGGTCTCCTTTCCCAAAGGGGGAGGCAAGGACCGTTGGGACCCTCCCCAGCTAGGGCCCAAAGGGAGGGTCTCTTTTCCACCTCTCTCTCCCAGCCCACAAAGCCCAGCATCCCCACTGGCCCTGAGTCCCTGCCTCCCCTTCCTCAGACCTCCACAGGCCCCTTCCCTCCTTCCTTCCTTTGTCCCAAAATGGAGAGTCAGAGGCACAAAGGGACACACTCCCTTCCTTTTGGCCCAAGGAGCCTGGCCTCCTTCTGACTCTGGAGCCTCAGGAGAGAAAGAGAAGCCTCTGTTCAACTGAGGCCTCTGAGAAGGTTCTGGAACATTATTCCCCACAGTCACAAGCAGCACAAAATGGCCACCAGAACACAAAATGGCCGCTGGAACACAAAAGCGCTGCCAGAACACAAAATGGCCGCCGGAACACAAAAGCGCTGCCAGAACACAAAATGGCCGCCGGAACACAAAATGGCTGCCAGAACACAAAATGGCAGCCTCTGCCTCAGCGCTTGGCAGTTGGCGGCCTTCAGGGGAGAGAGAGAGACTGAGAGAAGAGTGGAAGGAGGCCCTGGAGGGAGGGGGCCTTGGGAGATAGAGAGCCTTCATGAGATATTTGGGGTTCGCTTCCTAACAAAGGGGTTTCTGGCCTCATAAAGGATTTGGGTCAAATTGGATCTGAAAGGCAGTAGTAGCGTTTTCTCTTGTCAATGGGATTTACGGTGTATTTCCTGGACTTGAAAGAGGATGGGTCCTGCCCTGCAGTAAGACCCCTCTGAAACGAGGACTACAACTCCCATGTCTTCTTTCTTTCTTTCTTTCTTTCTTTCTTTCTTTCTTTCTTTCTCCCTAGCTGCCTTGTGTTAGTGGTGTTACTTCTCTTTTGTCATTGTGTGCTTTCAAGTTGTTTCTGACTTATGGCAACCCTAAAGAAAGCCCTTGCAGGCTTTTCTTGGCAAGATTTGTCCAGAAGTAGTTTTGCAAGTGCCTTCCTCTGAGGGTGAGAGAGTGTGACTTGCCTAAGGTCACTCAGTGGGTTTCCATGGCCAAAAGGGCATTTGAACCCTGGGCTCCTGGGTCATATAGTCCAATGCTCCAGCCACTGAATCACACGGTCTCTTTATGTGGAGTGGCTCCAAGTCATTGTCGACTTCTGGGGAGCTTCTCCTGGAGTTTCCTTGGCAAGAGTTGTTCAGAGGAGGTTTGCCATTGCCTTCCCTGAGGCTGAGAGAGTGTGAATTCTTGTCCAAGGGACCCAGCTGGTTTCATGGAGGAGTGGGGCACTGGACCATGGCTTCCAGAGTTGTAAGCCAACACTCAAACCACTGCACCACACTGCCTCCCATTCCCATGTACAACCTGAGAAATAATTGCAGACTTTTATCTGTTCTTCATAGTCGTTTACAACTTATGGCAAGCCTAAGGCAACCTTACCATGGGGTTTTCTTGGCAGGTTTCTTCAGAGAGGGGTTGCCATTGCCATCCTCTGAGGCTGAGAGAGTGTGACTTGCCAAGGGTCACCTAAGTCCAAAACACACTGCAGCAATAATCCAATCTGAGACCGCTTAAACTGCCCTGGCTCAGTGCTAGGGAATTCTGGGAAATGTAGTTTTGTGAGACATT
>NW_024822821.1:0-1733 GCF_019175285.1 Sceloporus undulatus
AATATACAAACAGGGCTACTGTTGCTGAAAACAAAAAAATCACAATAGACTATTATGGATAAAAATGCTGATACAAATATACCTTTGTACTTTTACCTAAGCCCTCTACTAAAGCACAGGTTGGATAAGGATCATGCTTTTTCTTCTTTCTACCCCCTACTTTGCAAAAACAGAGTCAATCCATTCCAAACTGAAGACAAGTGATGCTCAAGACACATAATTCCTATCTCCTAAACAACAGAGGAAATGAGCTGGAATGCACAGTGCCCACAAAGTTGCATCCCATATAATAGCAACAATTTTTCTCCTGATGTTCTTGTTTTCACCAAAGTGTTGGTTAATTTGATTTGTTATAGGTACATGCTTCCATTTGATGAGCTCCCCACAAAAGTACTGTATGTTTGCAAGAGTAGTGCATGTTGTGCATGTTGCATATCTACTCTCATGTGTAGGTTAGACTTTTATACATATGAATATATATGTATATATTGTTTGCAAATCATGTGATGCAGTAGTGTTAAGTGATTCTCACCCTTTGCTCCTATTGGCTGTAAACCAGTGGAGAAAACATGAGACAAAACGGTCTGTAAGGAGACTTAAAATAATCTGACAAACACTGAGACACAAGTGTGTCTAACCACTTCTATCATCTTCGTAAGTGGCATTTCCTTTCCATAGTTAAAGAAGCAGTGCAGGACAAATAAAAGGTATTCTAAACTCATCTAATTAAAACAAACTATAAAGTGTTATAACTCTATTTTGAATATAATATGCAATTATTAGAACCCATTAATGATCTGTCAAAAAAAACAACAACAACCCAGCAAACTAGCTAATACTTCCTCAAATATTTGTAGCCTTAGAGTCTGTTTTCAACTCTGCCTGTACAATCACACTGCGGCCATCAAAGTCCTTGTACCATGCTGGCAAATGAAAGAAATCTTAGGGGGGATTATAGCAGAAGTAGAAACTGATCTCTTGGTGTGAGGCAGTAAAGTAAGGCAGAATCCATCCAGAGCTCTTTTTCCAAAATAATTAGTTCCAGTTATAGTTCCATGGCCCCCAAAGTAATGAGCTCCCTTTATACTAGCAATCTTTAAAATTAAAGAGTCCACATTGCTGTTTTTTAAACTGATATTTTTAAGTTATTTCTTCTTTTAAAATCCTATAAGTACAATGTGGTGTTACAGAGTAGCCTCTCCTCCCATCTTCCTTGTTGTCTTCTAAATACTTAAAACAGAATATAACACACAGCACAAGATTCCACAACCTACAGGCCACAGCAACATGCTTAGAAGGCATAATGTTGGATCATCTCTAGTTGTTCCAGTGTGATCTTACAGAGATGGCACTAGTTTGGGGAAAGCTGCTGAAGAGCATATGATCACCTTTTTTTGGTCCCTAAGGCAGATTGAGTGCATATTTTTAATACCATTCCAGATTCAAATTTCAATAAAGGGAATTGAGAAAACTTTCTTCTGAGGTGATCAAGAATGACAGGACTACTTCTGAAAAGCAAGCAGCTATGTTCAGAGACCTTTATACACAGAAATTAACTGTCTGCTAGGCATTCTGGCCTCTGTATTCTATGAGATGATTGGGTTCCTGTCTCCATGATGAACATTTAGCTTCTTCAATCCACCTTTGTCTCATAAAAAGTTTGTTTATGGCGTTGATTGCTGGGTGGAATTTTGTCTTGTTTTGGTTTCTTGTAGGTTCTTTGGTTTAGATTT
>NW_024822822.1:0-1733 GCF_019175285.1 Sceloporus undulatus
GAATTTTCCATATTTAAAGCAAGTGCTTTACTACTGAACTATGCTTCTTCTATTCTTGCTAATCTAAAAGGATTATTTTCTTTAAGGAAGAAATACATAATTTGTACAATTTTCTTCTCTCTGCTAGAAATTTTTTGACAATTATGGCCTTGAAAGATTATTCACAGTTCAGGATTTATTTTGCACAAAATTGGCCCGCAGTATTTTTGCACAAAAATTAACACTTACTTGTTGTTGATGTTGTTATTGTTGTGTGCCTTCAAATTATTTCCAACAGATGGGATTTTCTTAGCAAGATTTGTTCAGAGGAGATTTACCATTGCCTTCCCCTGAGGCTGAGAGCATGTGACTTGCCCAAAGACACCCAGTGGCTTTCATGGCTGAGCTGGGAATCAAACACTGATCTCCAGAGTAATAGCCCAACATTAAAACCACTATTTCACAGGAAATAATATATCTGTGGAGAAATACCATTTGTGTGTGTGCAGAAAATGCCATCTTCTATGCAGATAATATTGTAGTAGCCCTGGTGACACAGTGGTTAAATGCCTGTACTGCAGCCACTCACTCAAAACTATAAGGTTATGAGTTCAATACCAGCGAAAGGGCTCAAGCTTGACTCAGGCTTGCATCCTTCCGAGGAGGTCGCTAAAACGAGTACCCAAATTGTAGGGGCCAATTAGCTTACAGTTGTAAACTGCTTAGACATTGTTAGTTCAGTATGAAGTGGTATATAAATGAAGCTGTTTGTTTTTGTTTTAGTAGGTGAGCTATTCTGTACTACTTTCTGACATGGTATCCTTGCACTGAAAACAGCATTTTCTGCATTGGAAATAACATTCTGTGCAGAAAATTGAATTTTTGTTCAGACATACTGGTGTATGGCCAGACAAGTAAACACTTGTGTAAGGCCCATTGACTTACTGGGTGTACCATGTTTGGAATGAGTTGGATTTAGGCCTTTGGTACAAGACAGAGCTATACAGTGCGCCTACGTCATACATGGGCACGCTATACATGGCTTTCAACATATGCTGAAAGCCACGCTGGAGCACACGGGGCACAAGGGGCAGCATGCACCGTTGTGCCGCCACGCCACTGCATGCACGAGCCCCATTCACTTGAATGGGGCTTGAGCATGCACGGTATTTGGCTTGCGTGGGGGGGGGGTCTGGAAAGATCCCCCGCATAAGCCAAGGACGCACTGTATAATGGATCCTGAGGCCAGCTGGATACAGTACACAAGCATAAGGAACTGCATAGTAAAGAAGTATGAACTGCAAGGAACAACACAAGTGGGACAAGCAAGATTCAAGCAAGTGTCAATAATACTCAGAATTTCAGTAATAATAATAATAATAATAATAATAATAATAATAATATTTATTTGTATTCTGCTTTTGCACAAGGAATCAAAGCGGATTCGAACAGTATAAATAAAACATCAAACAATTAAAAATTACAATTTACAAAACCCTAAAACCCAACCGTCCTCCCAATCATAAAAACAGTGCTCAACCCATAAAAAGAGATTAAACATAAAAAATTTAAAACTATCCAATAGAAATATATTAAAATTGTGGGCAGATTAGTGGAAGAAATGAATCTTGTTTTAGAGGAGGGGGCGGGGGTGATGATATCAATCAATTTTGGTATCGGTATCAATAGAGGTGTCAATAGAGGGGAGAGTCAAGTCTAATGGATCTAACCTAGTCTGGGAAGGCCTGCCAGAA
>NW_024822823.1:0-1733 GCF_019175285.1 Sceloporus undulatus
ATTGCAAAACTGATAGTATTTGGCACACATAGCAGGAAATACAGTACAGTACAGTACTTCAAAACAAACAATGAGCTTACAAAAAAGAATAATCTTCTTGGCTTTCTTCTATAACATAAGAAACCTCCATTTCTGTACTCCTTTTAGGACCTCTCCTTTCCCCTTGACCTCCAAGAAGTGGGTATATTACCCTGCTCCATTTATTGAATGCCCTTTATTAAGTCCCCACCCACCTAAATCATTAGGCTTTCTTTCAAGTCACCTGCCCCACAAACAGAAAAGGGGCTATGCAAGGTTTATTGAGGGATGATACTACGCTGAGTATATTGTATGTGTCCCAATGTAACTGGGCAATCCCAAATGTCTTTCATCTCCTTTTCTTCTACAATGCCCAAAGCAGTGGGGCAACTGAGGCTGCTGCTACATGGCAGAATGAATGCAGTTAGGGTTGCCATAAATGAAGACCTCAAAACCAGGACAAATGTAGGACAAAAGTTTCAAATGTAGGACACTTTTAAAAAAAAGATGGAGGACATGTGAAAAAATTTGATGATTTTTTAAAAATATGTTAATATAAATGCATGTTTCTTAGGCATGATCAAAATGGAGGACAGATGGCAGAAATGTACTCCTCTTTCTGGCGAAATCACACCCCCCTCCATTCCAAAACACACACAACAGCACATTTGAGCATTTCACATGGCTTTACTTAACATGGCCTCTTGCATATTTCAGAGGCTTATTGCATCATCATCACCACACTATCATTGACAAAACAAGGGAGACTTGTTAGCATTACAAGCACCAAAAACACACAGAAAAGGCACTTGGGAAAAATGCACTTTAAAAAATAAAAAGCATGGCCACTCACCTCCTCCTCCACCTCCTCCTCCCCTTCATCCTCCTCCTCCTCCGCGCCAAAAAAGGGCAAAGGAAATGGCCCTTTCTGGCTGCAGTCCAGCCCAACAGAGGAGGAGCTCCTCCTCCTGAGCCTGGCTGGCCAATGGGGGCAGACTGGGGCTGGGACAGCCCCGCCCCCTGCCAGCTCTCACAGGCTCCGGCCTGGAGAAGGGGTGGGCTGTTCAGCCCCAGACTCAGGAGGAGGAAGTCCTCCTCATTAGCCCTACGTGCAGCTCCGCCTCCTCCTCCTCCTCTCCTTCTGAGGCTCTGCCTCCTTAAAGGGACCAGCTCCCTTTTGAGGCAGGCGTGCGGCCAGGGCCCAGGCAGGCAAGTGGGCCAATTGCGCGCTTCCGCTGGCTGCGCCTGGGCAACTGCTCAACGCAGTCACGGAGGAGACAGAGGAGGAGGTGGGTGGCCGACCAGCCAGCCGCGCACAGCCCTGCAGGCCAGGGGGATGTGCTGGGGGAGGAGGAGGCTGGAGAAGGGTGGCTGGTAGCCAGAGGGAGCGCGCAGGGGGTGGAGGAGAAGGAGGAGGCCGATGCAGAAGTGGGTGGCCAGCCGGCTGCATGAGCAGCCGCGGCCATAAGGAAGGCGTGTTAAAATATATTTCTAATTTGTATTGAAAATGTTCAGATGTGTCAATGGTTAACTAAGGTTTAAAATGGTTCCTGTTGAAGGCCAGAAAGTCTAGGCCTGGAAGAACAAGTCTGGCAGTCGGCCAGAGAGAGGAGAAGGAGAGGAGCTGCTTGGCAGCCATTTTGAGACCGTGTGCTTGAGACCGTGTGCTCGTTGCTGAAGGGGAGGAGCTTCTGTGAGTCACATCTGTGAGTCAC
>NW_024822824.1:0-1733 GCF_019175285.1 Sceloporus undulatus
AATCTTGGGGTCTGGACCCTCCCTTCCATTAGAAAAATGAATGGTGTGTGCTTCGTTGCCGCCGCACCCAAGCCCTATTATAATGGTGGCACTTAGTCTGGAACCCACCCCCCTTCCTAAAATCCTGGCTACATCCCTGATATATATACACAGAGAGAGAGGGGGAGGCAGGTAAACAGTGTGGTTCAAGGGAGGGAGGGAGAAGAGAGAGAGAGAGAGAAAGATTCATTCTGATATTGCAAGTGCCCCATGCTGTAAAAAGGTCCAGTTTTTTGTAAAATTCTTAGGGAGCTGTGAATTAAGGAGTGTATATTTGAAAAGCCTGTCAAAATAACACCTAAGAAGGGAGATTAATTATATCTGTGCACAGATCTATGTTTTTCGATTCTTTTGTCAGCATGATAATACCAATACAGGGCTTTGGTTGATCAGACAGGGAGGCTGCAGCAGCTCCTGTCTCACATCTTTACTGGCTTACTGAGAGCTTCCCAACCTTAAACGACTACTCATCTACATCAAGCCAAATAACATGGATGGTTCCCTTGCCACAAAATTATTTCTGTCCCTACATTTATTCTGGTAGCATCATAACAACTCTTAATAATGTAAACCACAACATCAGAGGTGCATTTTCTTGTTTAGCTTCCAGTGTGAGGCACACCATCCTCTGTCAGTAATGCCCGCTTCACTCTCCAGTGGACAAACAGAGTGCTGTCTATGGAAGATGTTAAATGGCACAAATCTGACATTACCAACAAAGCAGCTGCACAGTATCTCAATATGGGACTTACCTGTGGAACAAAGAAATTCAAAGAAATACTGTAAGAAACAACTCATCCGAGTTCTTTCAATCCATTACTGAGGGGTGTGAATGGAGTTTCATTCCACACTACTTATATTCACATATTTGTTGTTGTTAGCTGCCTTTGAGTTGACCTCAACTCATGGCAAGTTGGCAACCCTGTGAATGAACATTTCCAAGCCCCTCTATTATCTACTTCTCTGCTCAGGTCCTGTAGCCTCCTCTGGAATGTGGTCATTGAATCATAGAATCATAGAATAATAGAGTTGGAAGAGACCGCAAGAACCATCCAGTCCAACCCCCTGCCATGCAGGAATCCAAATCAAATCATCTCCAACAGATGGCCATCTAGCCTCTGTTTAAAGACCTCCAAGGAGGGAGATTGCACTACACTCCGAGGGAGTTTGTTCCACTGTCGGACAGCCCTTACTGTCAGGAAATTCCTCCTAATGTTGAGCTGGAATCTCTTTTCCTGGAACTTGCATCCATTGCTCCGGGTCCTAGTCTCTGGAGCAAGTGAAAACAAGTCAGCTCCCTCCTCAGTATGGCATCCCTTCAAGTATTTAAACAGGGCTATCATATCACCTCTTAATCTTCTCTTCTACAGGCTAAACATCCTCAGCTCCTTAAGTCGTTCCTCATAGGACATGGTTTCTAGACCTTTCACCATTTTACTTGCCCTCCTTTGGACACGTTCCAGTTTTTCAACATCCTTTTTGAATTGTGGCGCCCAGAACTGGACACATTCCAGGTAGGGCCTGACCAAAGCAAAATAGAGTGGCACTATTACTTCCCTTGATCTAAATACGATACTCTTACTGATGCAGCCTAAAATTGCATTGGCCTTTTTAGCTGCCGCATCACACTGTTCACTCATGTTCAGCTTGTGGTCTACTTGGACTCCCAGATCCCTTTCACACATAGTCTCGTT
>NW_024822825.1:0-1733 GCF_019175285.1 Sceloporus undulatus
AAGGCCTGGACCAAGGCAGATGGACTGGAGGGAGGGCTTGGCTTCATAATGGATGGTTAATCTTCTTCCAGGGAAAATACATACTCTCAAGTAGGATAATACATATACAGTACATAGCAATACAGGAAATGGTTTGATAAATAGGCACCAAAAGAACATCAAATAGGAAGCGACAATTATGCAATGCCTGGGAAGGCTTCTCTGAACAGGATGGTTTTCAACTCCGTTTTGAAGCTGGTTAAAGAAGTGATGGCTCTTGCTTGTGGGGGAAGAAGGTTCCAGGAGTGAGGGGCAGCAAGTGAAATGGGGTGAATCTGGGATAGGGCAGAGGAAATCCTGGGCTGAGACAGCAGACCTTGACTACCAGAACGGAGGGCCCTGGTGGGAAGGTGAGGAGAAAGAAGGTCTGATAAGTAAGGAGGGGCCAGTCCATGGAGGGCTTTAAATGTCGACAGCAGGAGCTTATACTGAATGTGGAAAGGGAGGGGGAGCCAGTGAAGAGATGCCAACACAGGAGAGATGGGGTCAGAGAGGTGGGTGGAAGTGATAATGTGTGCAGCTGAATGCTGGACAGAGATTAAAGGACGGAGGTGAGATTAAAGGACGTTACAGTAATCAAGTCGTGAGACCACTAGGGCATGGACCAGGGTCTTGGCAGTAGAGGCAGAGAGAAATGGTCGGATTTTGGCAATATTGTACAAAAAGAATCTACAAGCCTTGGCTGTGGTCTGGATCTGAGGGATACACGACAGAGAAGAGTCAAAGATAAAACCAAGACTGCGGGCTTGCTGGACTGGTTGAATGGAAATGTTGTCCACAGAGACAGAAAAGGAGTGTTGAAGGGTGGACTTAGGAGGAAAGACAAGAAGCTCTGTCTTGGACATGTTGAGCTTCAAACGCCGATGGCGCATCCACTGCGAGACAGCTGTGAGGCAAGACGAAACTTGCTGTTCAAGCCTTGGAGAAAGGTCAGGGGCGAAAAGATACAACTGGGTGTCATCGGCATACAGATGGTAGGAAAAACCAAAAGAGCTAATGAGTTTTCCTAAGGACAGTGTGTAGAGAGAAAACAGAAGGGGATCCAGAACAGAGCCCTGAGGAACTCCAACAGATAAGGGAACAGGAGAAGAAGTCTGACCACCTGCAACTACTGCAAAAGATCTGCCAGACAAGTAAGATCTAAACCAGTCAAGAACAGAGTCTAAGAACCCAAGGTCAGAGAGTATATCAACTAGAAGACAGTGATCAAAGGTGTCAAAGGCTGCAGACAAATTGAGAAGGATGAGAACAGAGTAAAGGCAATTAGCCTTGCCCTGTAAAAGGTCATTCGAGATCTTAGTGAGAGCTGTCTCTGTAGAATGTCTTGAGCGGAAACCAGACTGAAACGGATCGAGGATGGAGTTGGCTTCAAGAAACTCAAGACAATGCGAATAAACAACCCATTCCAAAACCTTAGAAAGAAAGGGAAGACGAGAAATCGGACGATAGCTAGACAAAGAGGAGGGGTCAAGAGAAGGTTTTTTCAGAATTGGGGAAATGAGAGCATGTTTGAAGTCCGACGGGAAGGAGCCTGTAGAGAGAGAGAGACTGAAGATATGGAAAAGTGAGGGCAGAAAGGAGGGAGCTATAGAGATTAGAAGACGAGTAGGAATTGGATCAAGAGAGCAAGTTGCAGGTTTGGAAGAGTTCAGAAGTGAAGAGAGTTCATCCAAAGAGGCAGGAGGAAACACAGA
>NW_024822826.1:0-1733 GCF_019175285.1 Sceloporus undulatus
CTCTCTACTCTCTCATTCATCCAGCCTTTAGTATGGGCATAAACAGTTATGCCTGCTGGAATTTTGTACGTTCTTTGGTATTGTTTCACATCATTTCTTAGATGCCTCTAAGGTTTACCCTTAGCTTATCCACGGGTCATATCAAAATCCATAATTTTAGTCCCAAAACCTGCCCTCGATTTATACATGAGGTTGATTTATAATCGGAAATGACATTTTACTATTTCTTTAGGTTTTTCAAATGTAAGAAATGCCAGCATGCAGAATCTTTTTGGGTGAAGGCTATGAGTCACTGCCTTGGGTCCCTATATTGGGAGAAAGCAGGGATATAAGTAATAATAATAATAATAATAATAATAATAATAATGCTGCAATCCTATGCAATTTACCACTTATGAACTGACATGGATAGCTCTCCTTGGCAAATGACCTCTTTTTATGCTTTTGCTGCACTGTTCTTGCACGCTTTTTAAACCATAGTTGATATAGGTTATCATACCTTTTGCAACACAGTCAAGGCAACTAGTTTGAACCATGCTGGCTGATTAACTGAATCTGTGCTCCCATTTGGGATATGAGCATCAGTCTGGCCGAGCAGGGATCTGCTGATCAGCATCTGGAGGCTTGTGATTCAGATTACAAGTGGCTAGCCTGACAAAAAAGAACTACCTACCCACAGAGGGATGCATCTACACTTTAGCAATATTGCCGTTTGACACCACCTTAAGGGCTGTAGCTCCATCCTATGGAATCCTGGGGTTTGGAGTTTTACAAGGTCTTTAGCTTTCTATGCCAAAGAATGCTGGTGCTTCACAAAATTACAAATGCCAAGATTCTTAAGGATGGAGCCATGGCACTTAAAGTGGCGTCAAACTGCATTATGCCTACAATGTAGATGCACACTGGGTCAACTGTTCAGTGAGGGGGAAGGAGGGAGGCCCTGCCTCACTGTTGCCTACCATAGTTATGGCTGATGGGTGGAGCAGGAAGGATGACATCTTCACCCAGCTTGAAATATGTACATACATATATACACACAAACACATAAAGCCTATACTAGATTGCTGTATAAGTATAACACGGCTTCTGCACTATAGCTGAACTTCCTGTTTTTCTGCTCAGTCTCAGCATACAGTAGTTTGGTTGCAATTTTAATTTCTTTCCCTTTTTTCTAAGATAACTTAGGCCTGTTACAGACTGCCAAAATAAAGCTGCTTCGGGTCTCTTTGGAGGTATGCTATTTAAATAATGCATGGGTCCTAAGAGTCCGGAGGTCGCGCCAAAGCCACACTCGATTCCTAAGCACTGGAGTGCAGCTTTGGTGCAGCTTCCGGATTCTTAGGATGCATGCATCACTTAAACAGCATACCTCCAAAGAGACCAGAAGCAGCTTTATTTTGGCAGTCTGTAACAGGCTTTAGGAAGTTATTTATAGCCCTACCTAAAAATTTGAACCAGCTACAAATGAGTAGTATATAGTACATACCTTTCGTCAAACAAAAAGTGACAGGTGCCCCGCCCCCTTTCTGGGTCTTAGTCCCGCCCCCTGGGTATGTGGGTTCTAGGTCTTGGGGTGCCAAGTTTTGGGGTTCTACCTTTAGGGGTTCTAGGTTTAGGGTTGTCAATTTGGGGGTTCTAGATTTGGGGTTCTAGGTTTAGGGTTGTCAATTTGTGGTTCTAGATTTGGGGTTCTAGGTTTAGTGTTGTCAGTTTTGGGGTTCTAGATTTGGGGG
>NW_024822827.1:0-1733 GCF_019175285.1 Sceloporus undulatus
TGGCAGCTTGAGGTGGTTTCCTTGATAAAGGTGCAGAAGCTAAACAAACCATGGCTGCCTGGTCCACCATGATGTGCTCAAGATGCACCTTGCCTCGTCTCGCTTATCTTGGCTATCACCCTGGAAAACAGAGAAAATGAGTTGCACGACAGGGTCTCCCGAATAAAACAGTAAGGCATCATCGTGTGAACTCTTCCCCACAAAGAACCTTGGAACAGAATATCCTGCAGGGCCTGAAGTTGGGATCCACTTGTGCCCAATCTTTTGAAGACTTCTTCAAACGTGTTGGGATGAATTCTTCACTCACTGCAAGAGGCTAGCGTTTTGCTGAAAGCATTCACTACATCTTCTTCTCTCCTGGAAGATGGTGTACACCAAGATGGAGATGCTTCCGTCAATACAACAGTTTTAGAGATGAAGTGTGAGCCGGAGCAGAGTGCTTGATTTTATTGCACCTTGCTTGCTCAGGCAGTATATCACCATGGTGATCAATATTCCCATGCAGGACAATTTTGAAGGTTCAAAACACCTTTTCCAGAGTTAGCATCTCAAGAGCACTGATGTGGAGAAAACTCTCTTCTAGTGTCCCCCCCCCTTCAATGATAAACCTTGTAGGTCAGCTCCCAATCCTTCCATGGAGGCATTATTTCTGGGGACTGCTACTTTGGGCTGTGGATAAACAAAGAGCATCCCGCCCTAAACATTCCTAGGATCAATCCAGCACACTAGTGATCAGTGAACACTCCTTGCATAGTGAGACGCAGATGAGGAGAGTCAGCAAGGGGATTGAAACAGGACTAGAACCAAGCCCCCAATGGATACATTCTGAGCTTGCTAGCAGCGTTATTGACTTTGGCGCTCTACAGCTGGGCGCAATGGGGCGCCATCATGACGTGCGAGGTGTGGCACTTCCAGATACCCCTCACCCCTCGCACGGGACGAGGGCGTCACAATGGTGGCGCTCTGTACAGATGGGCACCGCCATTTTGACGCAACGGATGGTTAGCGTCTGCATGTTGTGACGCCCTTGTGACATTGTGAGTGCATCATTGCATTGGTGCACTGCGGCATCATGATTGCAACGCAAAAAGAACCCGCTTTTTGCGGGTTCTTTTTGCTGCGTGAGGAATCCGCGTGGTTTGTCTGCTGCAGCTTCCTCGTGCAACAAAACAAGGTGTGGGCAGACCACCCTTTTTGGGCGGTCTGTACCCCACCAATGTTGAAGTCGTGAATCCGAGGAGTACTTGCATGTATTTGCAGCCACTGTGTAACTGTACAAACACCTCTAAATAGCTCTAAGGAGAGTTTGGTACTGCTCCTTTGGGGAGATAGGCTGTTAATTTACAAGAGTCCAGAACGGCACCAATAAACTTCAGCATCTGGGATGGTGCGAGATGAAAAATTTTAAGATTGACAATAAGACCCAACAAGTCTAGGAGATAGACTGTAAGATCGATGATGTCAAGGAGACAGGATCACAAATGGGGAACAAGGAGCCAATTGTGTATGTAGGAGAACACTGCAAACCCTTGTTGCTGAAACAAAGCCTCCACTACTTCCACGTGCTTCTTGAACACCTAGGAAAAGTGGAGAGTTCAAAAGGAAGAAGGTGAAAATGAAAAGCCTTTCTTTCCCAAAGAGAAACAAACGAAATGCCTATGCGTTAGTTGAATTGCGATATGAAAGTAAGCATCCTTTACATCCAAGGTCATAAATCAACCAATCTGTTTCTT
>NW_024822828.1:0-1733 GCF_019175285.1 Sceloporus undulatus
AATAATGCTATTATTATTATTATATAAAAGGAGAGACATCAGTTGTCCAAGCTGGATTCAGGAAAGGAAGAGACTCTAGGGATCATATTCCAAAATATGCCGGATAATGAAGCACACCAAAGAATTTCAAAAGAAAATCAGCCTGTGCTTTATAGATGATAGAAAAGCCTTTGATTCTATAGATCATGAAAACTATGAATCACTCTTAAAGAAATGGGTGTGTCACAACATTGTCCTGATACGAAACCTGTACTCAGGACAAGAGGCTACCGTTAAGACAGAATAAGGAGGAATGGAATACCATACCATACTACTAACAGAAACTACAAAAGATTTGGAACTATTCCCCAAGAAAATCAAGGAAGAAGAAGCAAAAGCAAGTGTGCAGTGAAACATTGAAAAAAACAAAAATAATAATCACAGAGGATTTAGATAACATTGGCCCTCTACAGATGCGCTGTTTCGTACGTACTCCGTACGTACTAGGGTTGCCTGGGGGCGTCTCTTTTAGATGGAGTACGTACAAAATGGCGGCGCCCTGTTCACATGGGCACCGCCATTTTGACGTAACGGCTGCGCTGTGTCCAAACAGTGCAGTGCAGCCATTACTTCATAGCGCCGCTTTGGCGCCCTTTTCAGCGGCACCAAAAGGAGCTCCATTTTGGAGCTCCTTTGGTCATGCGTATTGCTGGCACGGCCTTTAAACGGCTGCACCAGTGATACAAAGAGAAAGGGGCCAAGCGGCCCCTTTCTCCCTTTCCCCACCATTGTCGGGGTGTCCTTGGAGCCCCAAGGATACCCCTTTTCAGGCCGCGGGAAGGCAGCATTTTGCCGCTTCCCCGCAGCTTGGAAAAGGCCGCTATAGCAACTGAGGCCCTGATCCATCGGGGAAAGGGGTGGGTGAAGGCCATCCCAAAAGGGCGATCTGTACACTGCCTTTAAAGTAGACAATGAAGGCACAGAAACAGCTTACGATTTTTCATACCTTGGTTCAGAATAGAGGCAGAAGTCCTGGAAAAAGATTAGGACTTCAAAGTGCTATGAAGGCACTAGATAAGATTCAGAAAAATAAAGATATAACACTGATCCTAAAATTACAATGCTGCATGCTATCATATTTCTCATCTCTCTGTATGGGTGTGAAAGCTGGACAGAGAAGAAAGCTGATAGGAAGAAAATCAACCCATTTTAAATGTGGTGCTGGATAAGATTTCTGTGGATACCATGGATTGCTAAAAAACAACAAATAAATTACTGTCTAGAACAGGGACGTAGCCAACTACAACAACAACAAGGATACAGTTCTACACTTACTTATAGGGTCTGATGGGAATTATAGTCCCACAATGCTTGGTAAAGTAGAAAGCAGTAGGAAAAGAAGATGACTGTATTCCAGATGGATAGACTCAAACAAGGAAGCCAAGGCCCTGAGTCAGCAAGACATGAGTAGGAATATTGATAATATAGATAGAGTGAGGTGGAGGCCTTTCATTATGGCTTTGCCATACATTCAGGTTGATTTGATGGCAGTCAACACAGAGGTATATCCCATTCATTCAATGGGTCTAGTCTAGTTTGGATTTACAATGGGATTCAGGATCTCGGCCTTCCCTCACAAAGAGACCCACTGCATAGTAGTCACATTCTTCCATGTATACCCTCTCATTAGGTTACCGCGGTGCTCACACAGGATGGATGGTTCAACAATGCATATTACACTGGGAATGTATTTA
>NW_024822829.1:0-1733 GCF_019175285.1 Sceloporus undulatus
ATGGGAAGACACAGGCAAACCACTTCTGAACAAACTTTTCCAAGAAATCCCCACAATAGGGCTGCCTTAGGGTTGCCAAAATTTGGAACAGGAGTTCCCAACCTTTTTAACTCCTTATTTGAGTCCTTATTTCTGTGCCAGAGCCCCTAAGAGGCCTACTTTTTGTTAATGGTGTTTGGGAGTACAAATATCTCTCCATTTGTGCAGACTTCGAACCTGCATCCCTCACTTGCTTGTGAGGGGCAAATGGAGGGACTTAAAATGGGTGTGGTGCCTGTGGATGTGTGGCTGCAGAGCACCTAGGAAGTGCATGTGGAGCCCTAAGGGCTCCTCCAAGCACAGGTTGGGAACCACTGATTTGGAAGGCACTTGAAGGCTTATAACAATAAGCAAGCAGAAGTGGGACTCTTCTCTGAATCTCAGCTGATTGAAGAGGGTGAATGAGAGAAGTCGTTTCTCTGTTGAGACTTTGTGGCAATGCTTTTTTTTCAGTAAGACTTTGGCAATGGTAAAGAATAGGGATCTGTGCTAATGCAGCTGGGACTGTTTCTTTCATCCCTTTCAAGTGTAGTGTGCTGTTCAGTCTTTGTTGTTATGTGCCTTTAAGTCTTACAACTTATGGTGACCCTAAGGCAACCCTATCATGGGGTTTTCTTGGCAAGGTTTGTTCAGAAGAGGTTTGCCATTGCCTTCCCTTGAAGCTGAGAACATATGACTTGCGCAGTACCACCCAGTGGGCTTCACGGCCAAGTGGAGAACCCAACCCTGGTCTTCACAGTTGTGGTCAAACACTAAAATCACTATGCCATGCTGGCTCTCTCATGCTGTCTTTACACCTGCAAGTAATACATTTTTAATGCCATCATATAATCTGACTAGGGTTGTGCTTTTAGTGTTGTGCAGTGCTCTTTTTAAGGTTTGTATAAATCTTTTAATGAATTTTAATATTTTAATGTTTAATGTTTTAATTCCATAAATTATTTATTTTTAAACATTATATTTATACATTTATTAATGCTTCTGTATTGTTCTTAATTTGTATGGTTTTAAATATATTGTTCACAGCTTTGAGAGTCCCATTATTGAGAGAATGGTGGGATATACATGAAGATAATAATAATAATAATAATAATAATAATAATAATAATAGATAGTATCTCAGAGCAATATTTTATTGTAGAATTGACACTGAACTAGACTCACAAGGTTAGCATTTTAAGAAGGTAAATGATATCTGTTTTCTCATTCTTGATGAAAATGGAGTGTCTCGATCATCAAAGACTCCCTATCAAGGAAGTTTGAACATAGTGAGATTCTTGGTAAAGGTTTTTTGGGCAGAAAAATTGAGTCTCCTGCCCAGAAAATAGAAAATGAAAGAAATCACATTGAAAATAAATGAGGCAGGGTTCTATCCTTTTCTCTCCAAAACACCATGTACATAAAAGACACCAAAATAATCAGTAATATTGTTGAGGAATTGTATGTGAGGGGGTTCCTCTCTTTGGACTACAGTTCTTATAAACCGTTACTATTGGCCATGTTGGCCAAGGTTGATGGGAGCTGAAGTCCACACATTCTCCATTTCTGCTGTAAAGTGTGGCACTAGTTGAAGGAGATTTTGTTGTGGGGAAGGACTGCATGTTCATGGGTCTGTCTTCTGACACGTTAATCATGGTATGCTTTTCTCTGATTTTTAGGTAATTTAGATCAAGCCTAAACTGTTTCCTGAGTCT
>NW_024822830.1:0-1733 GCF_019175285.1 Sceloporus undulatus
TGGATGAGGAAGCTGGGCCAAGTCCATGACATACAATGGCCCAGTGAAACGATGTCCATGATATAGGAGCCAGTGTGGCCTACTGGTTTGAGCATAGTGGAACTATGACTCTAGAGATCAGGTTTTAAATCCCAGCTCCAACATAGAAACTCACTGGGTGACTGGGCAAGTCACACTCTCTCAGCCTTAGGGGAAGGCAATGGGAAACATTAAATATAGACATTTAAATATTGGAATTGCTATGGTTGTTGTTATTGGGTTGTTGTTATTGCTGTCTATCTATACATTATGATTTTATGTGGATTATTGGAAGAAAATAATAAAAAATACAACCATTAAAATCAATCAGACACATGATTCCCACCCAGCCCTCCTCCTATTGACATCTTTGGGAGTGATGAAGGCTGGGGCCAACCCTAGGACTCCAATACTAGCCCCATTTTCTGGAAATTATGGGGATGTACAGGCCGCCCCTTTTAGCGCCAGATCAGGACCATGGCTGGTTTTTGCAGCTCCTTTTTGCACTATGATAAGGTTACACTGTGGCCCTGATCTGGCCTTTCCATGGTGCAAAAAGAGCTCCTTTCATCGCCGGGGAAAAAGTGCCATATCCGCCAACGGTGTGGCTTTTCTGCACTCCTTTGGCACTGCGTCATCTGGATGTAGCGCCAGCGGAATGATGTGACGTCACCTGTGATGTGGTGCAATGTGCAGCGTCACACCGGCATGCAGGAAGAGTCAGGGAATGTGCTGTGCAGACACATCTTTGCCCTTATGCTGGCTAACGATGCTGGTCTGTTCGTCCCAAAAGGTCCAGTGAACTGTCTTAGTCTTCCAGCATTCACAAGATTCTTTCTCTGAGGGTTTGGAGGCGAGACTAATAATAGTAATAATAATAATAGTAATAATTTCATCAATAATTTATATCCTGCTTTCCAACGGATTTATTTTGAATTTTAGGGAAGGTTTGGGTTTGATTTGCCCTTAGCGCTGTTGAATTGTATTTTCAGTGGTCCATGAAAGATTGCATAAATGTGTGCACATAAAAACACTTTGTATTTTCTGCAGGTGTGGAAAGAACTAAGATGGCTTCCAAAGGAAGGGAGAGAAGAGAAAGGACCCTCAATTCCTCCTTTGTGGAAGAAACTGGAGGAAAGAAGACCTCCGGACAGGTTAGTGTCCAGCCTTCTCTTTTTTGACTCTGGAGCCTCAGGAGGAGAAAGAGAAGCCTCTGTTCAACTGAGGCCTCAGAGAAGGTTCTTGAACATTATTCCCCACAGTCACAAGCAGCACAAAATGCCTGCCGGGACACAAAATGTTCGAGGGATGGTGGGAGGGATGGGGATTCCAGCCAATGGCAGCCCTCAGAGTGTCCTCAGGAGCCAATCATGTGTAAAATACATATCATAAAAACATCACAAAGTATAAACATTTCAAATACAGTAATCGCAGGGCATTTAAGCTTTTATGAATGGAAGTAAACATATATACAATTATAATTATATATACATGCTGATGTCGACCAGAACCTGGGGGATGTATACATGCACAGGTGCATCCATGTGCATTCATATGTACCCGCATATTTCTCCATGCATTTGCTTATGTTTAAATTGTATGAAAGTAGAAGAGTATATATAAATGTGTGTGTGTGTGTGTGAGAGAGAGAGAGATCCAACATATATGTGTACATGTGCTTGCATCTCTCTCTCTCTCTCTCTCTCTCTCTCTAT
>NW_024822831.1:0-1733 GCF_019175285.1 Sceloporus undulatus
AACCATTTTAGTCACCCTCCTTTGGACACGCTCCAGTTTCTCAATGTCCTTTTTGAACTGTGGTGCCCAGAACTGGACACAGTATTCCAGGTGGGGCCTGACCAAAGCAGAATACAGTGGCACTATTACTTCTCTTGATCCAGACACTATACTTTTATTGATGCAGCCTAAAATTGTATTGGCCTTGTTAGCTGCCACATCACACTGTTCACTCATGTTCAACTTGTGGTCTACTTGGACTCCTAGATCCCTTTCACATGTAGTTTCATTCAGCCAGGTGTCCCCCATTCTATATCTGTGCATTTTATTTTTCCGCCCTAAGTGCAGTACCTTACATTTCTCCGTGTTGAATTTCATTTTGTTAGCTTTGGCTCAGCTTTCTAGTTTATTCAGGTCATTTTGAATTTTGTTCCTGTCCTCTAGAGTATTAGCTATTCCTCCTAATTTGGTGTCATCTGCAAATTTGATAAGTATCCCCCCAATTTTGTCCTCCAAGTCATTGATAAAGATGTTGAATAGCACTGGGCCCAGGACAGAGCCCTGTGGGACCCCACTGGTCACTTCTCTCCAGGATGAAAAGGAGCCATTGCTGAGCACCCTTTGGGTTCGTCCGGTCAACCAATTACAAATTGCTGTAACAGTTTCTTTGTCTAGCCCACATTTCACTAGCTTGTTTGCAAGAATATCTTGGGGAACTTTGTCAAAGGCCTTACTGAAATCAAGATATACTATATCCACAGCATTCCCTTCATTTAACAAGCTAGTAATTTTATCAAAGAAAGAGATCAGTTTTATCTGGCATGACTTCTTTCTCTGAAACCCATGTTGATTTTTTGTGATTATGACATTGCCTTCTAGATGTTCACAGACTCTTTGTTTAATTATCTGCTCCAGAATCTTTCCTGGGATTGATGTCAGACTAACTGGACAATAATTGTTTGGATCCTCTTTCTTCCCCTTTTTGAAGATGGGGACAACGTTTGCCCTCCTCCAGTCAGCTAGGATTTCTCCTGTTTTCCAGGAGTTTTCAAAGATTATTGCCAATGACTCCGATATTACATTTGCCAGTTCTTTTAATACCCTTGGATGGAGTTCATCTGGCCCTGGAGACTTAAATTCATTTAGATTAACAAGATATTCCTGTACTATCTCTTTAGTTATTCTGTGCTGAAATTCCCCTATCCTGTCCTCTGCTCCATTATCCTCAGGTTGAGCACCCTTTTCCTTTTCTGAGAAGACTGAGGCAAAGAAGGTGTTGAGTAATTCTGCCTTTTCTATGTCCCCTGTTAACATTTTGCCATCTTCTCGACACAGTGGCCCTACCATTTCCTTCTTCCTTTTGCTGTGGACATATCCAAAAAAGCCCTTTTTATTGTTTTAACCTCTCTATCAAGCCTGAGTTCATTATGCGCTTTAGCTTTTCTGACTTTACCCCTACACATGCCTGCTATTTCTTTGAATTCCTCTTTGGTGATTTCCCCCTTTTTCCATTTCTTATACATGTTCCGTTTAAAACTAAGCTCAGTTGAAAGTTCCTTAGTCATCCATCCTGGTTTCTTAAGACACCTCCCGTTTTTCTTTCTCACTGGAACTGTTTGAAATTGTGCCTTCAGTATCTCCCTTTTGAGAAAGTCCCATCTGTCCTGAACTCCTTTATCTTTTAGTATTTCTGACCATGGAATCGCTCTCAATACTTCTCTAAGTTTACTGAAATCCGCTCTCCTAAAGTCTAG
>NW_024822832.1:0-1733 GCF_019175285.1 Sceloporus undulatus
CTCTTCTTAGGGACCCTGAGGCCCAGGTTCAGATGACAAATGGCCATACACCCATGAGGAGCCCCCCATTCCCCGCTCTGTCCTGGCACATGCCTTAGGAAGCCTCTATCATGGGAATTTGGGAGCTCCTAATCTTAGTGGAAATGGGAACCTCTGGAATCCTCCTATTCTTCCCATCCAGGAAAGAAGGGATAGTTGTGAATCTCTTCCAAGGAAAAGAGGGGTTGTTGTTGTTGTTTGTTGTAGTAATAACAGGGCTCCAGTCAATGGAGGTCTTCTTCAGGCAGTAAAGGGAGGTTTATCAAACGCAGAATGACATCACTGCTACGGAAGGCTCTCTTGACCAATCAGAGAGCAAGATAAAGGTTCTTCTGGAAGCTTCCATGAGAAGGAGATATAAGGCCAGGACCAGTTGACAAAACTCCACACTCGGATTAGGATATCCTAATCCTGGGATATCTGGATTCAGTTTTAATCTGTTTTTCCTCATACAGCCCATTACTTTCTCAAGACATTCATTCAGAGGGGAGATGCCTTCCTTTGCTGACGCTGAGGTATGCAGCATGGAGAGATATATCCAGGTGCACCAGCAACTGATAGCACCCCAGGTGATCTCTCCCAGAGGTTTCATGTAGATGTTAAAGAGCATTGAGAACAGGATGGCACTCTGCGGGATGCCAAATTTAAGCTCCCTTTAGGAGAAGCAACTTTCCCCAAGCATCACCATCTGGAATCTGCCCAATGAAGTGCCTCCAAACTCCAGTTCCTCAGGCTTTCCAGGGGGATGCCATGATCGATGGTATTGAAAGCCACTGAGAGATCCAAAAGGATCAACAGGGTCACACTTCATTTGTCAATACTCAAGCACAGATCATCTACTAAGGCGACCATAGCAGTCTCGACTCCGTATCCCATCCTGAAGCCAGTTTGAAATGGATCCAGATAATCTATTTGATCCAAGACCGCTTAGACTTGAAGAGCAATTGTCCTCTCATCACGTTGCTTAGAAATGGAAGATGGGAGACCGGTCAGTAATTGTTCATGTCCAAGAGATATAGAGAAGGCTTCTTCAGAAGCGGCCGTTCCATCGCTTCTTTTAAGCAAGATGGAAAATAGCCCTCCGTAAGAGATGCATCTATGATATACAGTAGCTCAGGTGAGTCCTAAGTGCATCTCCTCCTTGGAGGACCAGTCATGAAGGGCAACGGTTGAGAGGGCAAGTTGTCTTCTTCACACTTCCAAGGAGCTTGTCAACATCCTTGGTGCTCACAGATTCAATTTGATCCAGTATGATCTTATTCACAGAGTCACTGGACACCTCTTCTATAGCTTCTGCAATAACATCGGAGTCCAAGTTGGCTCTTATCTGAGAGATTTTATCTACGAAATGGCCATTTAAAGCATCACAGTGAGCCGTGGAAGGTTCTGTCCGGGATTGCTGCCAGCAGTCTCTGACTTATGCTGATAACCAAGCCTTCAACCAACACATGTAAGCAAAACAAACCTTGTGGAGAAGCAGTCAAAAAGCAAGCCGAGGAAACAAGCCGGTGTCGGGGTTGCAGAAAGTCAAGCGTGCCGAAAGACAAGCCGAAGTCAGGAAGCCAGAAAGCAGCGTGGTCAAAACAGTCCGAGGTCACAATAGCCAAGAGATAACAAGGTAGCAAGGTAACAAGATGTCTGGAGCTAGAGCGACAGCAATCACACCAAGGGCTCATGCAATAAACTCTAGCAAC
>NW_024822833.1:0-1733 GCF_019175285.1 Sceloporus undulatus
TATTATCCTACTTGAGAGTATGTATTTTCCCTGGAAGAAGATTAACCTTCCATTTTGAAGCCAAGCCCTCCCTCCAGTCCATCTGCCTTGGTCCAGGCCTTGGAGGTAGAGAGGAACTGCTGGACCTCTTACCCTTTCCCTCCACCACTCCCTTCTCCTTCTGTGTATGGTATGTACAGCGCTGTGTAAATTTACAGCGCTTCATAAATAAAGGTTAAATAATAATAATAATAATAATTATTATTATTATTATTATTATCTTGCTGGTTTGGATTTTGTAAACTGAATAGTTATTCTTGGAAGAAGTAGATATGATGTATACATTTTATCTCTGATTTTGAAAAACAACAAGTCTCTAGGATGAGTAGGGATAGTAAGGAATAAATAATACACAGGTTGCTTGTTTCACGTTTCTTTATTGACTGCCACTGACTGAGTTCTCAGATTGTGTGCCAGATATCAGTAAAACAGGTGGAGCTATGTTAGAATTACAGCAAGATTAAGGAAGATGGTGTGATACACGCAGGCCTGGAGACAGCTTTGGAGGGGTTTGAAGCCTTAGCACCATGACGGGCATGCTTGTCATTGCATCCGTTGTCACTAGGGAAAGACGACACTAGAGCAGATGTGATAGAAATAGATATAGTTCTTATTCTTTTTTCTTTTTTTAAAAAAAAATCTCAGCTGTATGGAAGAAATGTTACACAGTTCAAACTGTTTTTGTTTCTCCTTTTGCTTTATTTAAAGGCGTGTGTGGCACATTCTTTGCAAGTGCCACCCAAGCCCTCTCCCCACTCCGCATCCATCCACTACTAATCAGCTTAGCTCTTGCTTGTTCCTGCCTCTTAATTACTCTGCCCTGTTATTTTTGCAGCAATAAACGTCAGATGAACAATTAGTGTACTAAGAGCTAATGCTTCCTGGATGGTCCTGTGTTTGGGCTTGGCCAATGTGCTCAAATCTAGCACAGCATCTGGATCACTTCTGCATGTACATCATCTCTGTAGCATGTCTTTCATGGTATCCTGACATCACAACTTATGTGTGTCTCTTTGGGGGGTAGGGTGGGGTTAAGCTTCAAATTCCTCTAGCTGCTCGCCCAGCCTCTCATTCCATTCAAGAGAAAATTAGAACCAAAAGAGAGAGAGAGAGAGAGAGAAACCCTTCTAGATATTCACTGATATCTATGTATTGGCTCTGTGAATGAGGCCTGCAAGTGGTGACAGCCCGGATGCTTCAGCAGTAGCGGGTTCAGCCTAAGAAGAAGGAGCTGAAGTTGGCTTCTCTTCACGGGATACAGGAATGGGTCTCTCACTGTGGCTGGGCTCCGTGTTGGACTGGACCTTGGGAGCAGAGAAGGTCAGCATGCCGTCAGCAGAGAGAGAGCAGGTAATAGCCGCTTGGTCCACATTGGAAGGGAAGCGGTATCGACGATGGAATTCACGGGAAATATACCCGTGGTCATCCTGAGTAAAACAACAAGAAACAAGTGACGTTAACATGTTTGCTAATGTGTTTGAAGAGACCCAGTGTGGTGTAGTGGTCTGAATGCTTGACTCAGGAGACCAGGGTTCGAACCACCATTCAGCCATAGAAACTCATTGTGTGATTTTGGGCAAATCACTCTCTGTAAGCCTTAGAAGAAGGCAATAGCAAACTTAGGCCTGTTACAGACAGCCAAAATAAAGCTGCTTCGAGTCACAGTGGAGGTATGGTGTTTCAATGATGCATGC
>NW_024822834.1:0-1733 GCF_019175285.1 Sceloporus undulatus
GGTGAAAATGGCGCAGGAATGTGTGTAGGGGTGCACTTTAAATTCCAAACTTTCCACAATTCTAGCAGCGCATGCATACATGCAGCTCTAGGGTTAGGGTTAGGGTTAGGGTTACGAGTCTTAAAATGCGCTGCAGCTGTGCTGCAGCTTCCACACCTGCATGGCAGCTGACGCTGCAATTAAAGCCTGACTGCAAACTGCGCATGTTCCACGACCCCGACTCATTATGCGATGCAGCAGACACGGAGCTTTTAAATGGGCAATTTAAATTAGAGGCATAGCAATTCTGGCGTACCGGTGTAGCAGCTTACAGACGGAGATGCGCAGCTGCGCACTATATAGAAATGAAGCGGGGAAAAGCAGCACCTTTTCAATGCCGCTTCTTCCCGCTTGGGGCATGCGGGCGGCGTGTTCATGGCGGCATTCAGGTAAGGGCCGTCTGAAGGCTATACCTTCATGACGTCATGAACACACCCCTTTTTGCCCGTCTGTATCCCGCCTATGATTCTATTATTCTATGATTCTATTTGTTGAAACAATAAAAGAAATAGAATTCTACAATGTATCATTGATATGCAGCTGTTATAGTTTTTTCTTGTGTTATTTAGGTGAGGAACAGACCGCCTGAAAAGGGGAACCTGCTGGTGGCCTAATTTCCTCCGGAGGAAAGCCACGGCCACCAAACCATGCAGCTTCCCTCTGTAGGAAAAAGAACCCGGAAAAACCGGGTTCCTTTTGTGCCGCAGGGCCGACATAATGAGTGTACCACTGGCGCACTCATTACATCAGCACCGCACAGCGATGTGCAGATGCCATGTGGTGCTTATGTAAAAATGGTGGCACCCATGTATATGGGGTGCTGCTATTGTAATGGCGCACACCATGTTAGGGTTAGGGAGCGTGCAATTGCCTAACCCTAAAATCCATGCCAGCATGGCGCTTCATGCTCGTTTGTATCAGGCCTTAGTTACATTTGCACTCTGTTATTCTTAGACTTAGTAGTGACTTATATTTCTTTAGAAACAATTGTTTCCAACCATATGTTTTACTTGTTACTAATACCCTTCTCTTTCACATATACTCTTTAACCACCCCAGGACTTCCCATCCCTCTTTGGGCAATTCTTATCACTAACTCAGCCATTGCTGTGGTGTAATATCCGGTGGGATATCATCAGCCTTAGTGGCTGATAGAGAACTAAGTTTAGGAAAGTAACCTAATATAAGAACTGTGTGGGTCCCGGGTAAAAGTAACTGAGAGAGTGTTGTGAAGTAAACTGTAACTGTAACAAAGTGGAACCAAGAAAGTAAGACCAGGAAGTAACAAGTGTATAAAACATCTGAACAAGTGAAACATTGTTCAAACCATTTTTCAAATAAAGTTTTATTATTGTTCACATGCAGGCTTGTCTGGGACTTGAATAAGTTGCCATCCTACTGGCATTTACAAATAGGGAGTTAGTTTCACATATAAGTTGGTGTACACAAGAAAACTAAAGTGACTGTCACGCATAGGTGGTAGTGTCACAAATTAATAAAGAAAATATTTTAAAGAGTGCAAGTGCTTCTCACAAATAGGTGGCACTGGTGGGATAACAAACTCCATTGTGGTGCCACAAGAGAAAAGAGCTGGGTGACTGTGTGTCACAATCACAGTCCCACCTCCCAGTTTTCTGATTGAGGGAAAGGTTTGAAAAATTTCAACAGCTTAAGGAATCATTTAGAAATGTGATA
>NW_024822835.1:0-1733 GCF_019175285.1 Sceloporus undulatus
GTGCTACTCTATTCTGCCTTGTTCAGGCCCTACCTGAAATATTGTGTCCAGTTGTGGGTACCACAATTTAAAAAGAATGTTGATAAATTGGACTGTGTCCAAAGAAGGGCCACCAAAATGGTGAAGGGCCTGGAAACCATGCCTTATGAGGAAGACTTAAGGAGCTGGGTATATTTAGTCTGAAAAAGAGATGGTTAAGAGGTGATATGATATCCCTGTTAAAGTATTTGAAGGGATGTCACATTGAGTATGGAGCAAACTTGTTTTCTGCTGCTCCAGAGAACAGGACCCAGAACAATGGATGCAAGCTTCAGGAAAAGAGATTCCACTTCAACATTAGGAGGAACTTCCTGACAGTAAGGGCTGTGTGACAGTGGAACAAACTCCTTCAGAGTATGGTGGAGTCCCCTTCTTTGGAGGTCTTTAAACAAAGGTTCGATGGCCATCTGTCAGGAATGCTTTGATTGTGGGTTGGACTGGATGGCCCTTGTAGTCTCTTCCAACTCTATGGCGGGTTATAAACCACCATAAAGTACGCACTCTGCACGTACTAGGGTTAGGAAGGGCCGTATTAGGGTTAGGAAGGTTCTTACCTTCCTCACGGCCCTTTCTGCCAGTACACGCGGAGCGTGGACTTTATGGTGGCGCCCATCCACATGGGCGCTGCCATTTTGATGTCTTGGACGTTGTCCTATGGATGCCCCTCGCAGTGCCACTTCCGCGTTTCAAAAAGGAGTGCCATTTCGGCACTCCTTTTTTGCTGCACGGGGAAGCCTCGCGGTCTGGCCGCTGGGGCTTCCCTACGCAGTGAATTGCGGTGGCGGGAAAACGGCCCCTTGAGGGCCATTTGTAACCCGCCTATGATTCTTTACTGGTCCCTCACAAAGCTACAAATCCCAAGATTCTTCAGAATGGAGCCATAGCTGTTAAAGTTGTGTCAAACTGCATTTTTTTCTGCAGTGCAGATGCACCCCTTGTCCATATGAGACCTGTTAAGTAAAAGTTGCCACAACATGACACATCCTATTGTGTGTTTACATCATTAAAAAATTAGTCTTCACTGGGACCAAACTATTCTCTCCCTTTTTTCATTAGATTGCTTTTTTAAAAATGCTTACTAAAGAAGCTTATTACTACTGTGTTTTCTTTCTCTGCTTGGGATTCCATGAAAGCACAGGTATGAAAATGGTTATACTTCTTCGTGCCTTTCATTTTAAGCTATCCATTTCTTCTAGGCTTGGTAAAGATGGCTAACTAGCAGTTTGCCCAAATGTTTAAGTCCGAAATTCATGGTAGTGTTAGCAGTTTCTCCACTACCCAAGAGCGGATCAGTGGTTTCATGTTACCTTTAAGTGTTTTAAATGTATCAAACAATTATTTATAATATCAGACCTTCATAGAATCATAGAATCATAAAGTTGGAAGAGACCGCACAGGCCATCCAGTCCAACCCCCTGCCATGCAGGAAATCCAAATCAAAGCATCCCGAGAAGATGGCCATCTAACCCCTGCTTAAAGACCTCCAAGGAAGGAGGCTCCACTACACTCCGAGGGAGTGTGTTCCACTGTCGAACAGCCCTTACTGTCAGGAAGTTCTTTTCTTGTAGCTTGCATCCATTGTTCCGGGTCCTGTTCTCTGGAGCAGCAGAAAACAAGCTTGTTCCCTCCTCAATATGACATCCCTTCAAATATTTAAATAGCCCTACCATATCACCTCTTAACCTTCTTTTCTC
>NW_024822836.1:0-1733 GCF_019175285.1 Sceloporus undulatus
TCTTGAAGCACCTTCGAGACGCACTGAATGAAAGGAGTTAGCAGCATGATCTTTCCTAGACTTCAGTCTCCTTCCTCAGATGCATTTTGATGCAATAATAATAATAATAATAATAACAACAATATATAGAGCAGCGGTTCTCAAACTGTGGGTCATGATCCCTTTGGGGTTTCACAGGGGTCACCTAAGACCCTTGGAAAACACATATTTCTGATGGTCTTAGGAACCGAGACACTGCTAGTTTTACGAGGAACTGTATGAAAGGGTCCTGGCATTAGGAAGGTTGGGAAACACTGAACCTTGCAGCACCTTTGAGACTGACTGAAAGAAAGGAGATGGCAGCATGATCTTTCTTAGACTTCAGTCTCCTTCCTCCGATGCATTTGGAGTCAACTAGTGCCATAGCGACTGATCGGCAACAGAAAGCATCCAAATGCATCTGAGGAGGAAGGAGACTGAAGTCTAGGAAAGCTCCTGCGGGAGGCAAGAAGGGGCTCTCGGCCTGAACTGGGCCGGAGGAGGGAAGCGGAGAGGGGCCCCAACAAGGCCCCCTCCCACCATTGTATCCCTACCTTCACTTTGATCAGCATCGTGAATAGACTCTTCAATTCTTCGCTCGACCTCTGACCTCGGAAGCGGAAACAGGAAGGTAAATTAGTTTCCTCCTGCTCTTAGCCGCCGGCTCCCGTGTGACGTCACTTCCGGCCGCAGCTGAATTGAGACGCCGTCCGTTCCATTCAGGGAGTGCTTTCAGAAAAGAAAGTTTCTTAAACGGTGAGGTTTTTGGGGCCCACTTCCGGTATGACGTGACGTCACTTCCTGCGGCGGCCTAATTAAGACTCCTCCCATTCCGCTGAGGGAGCGTTTTCGGAAACGAAAGGAACTGGGGAAGTTTTGGAGGACCACTTCCGGTATGGTGTGACGTCACTTCCGTTCCACTCAACGCTTTCAAAAAGTTTCTAAAAAGGTGTAAATACAGTAGAAGTTTGAGGTGAAAATAATATCTGGCCTTACTTCAGAGTCGACTGTCCTCCGCAGTGCATCATGGGAGATGCAGTCATTTCCACTCAGGAAGGCCTTTATTATGGAGTGGTTTGAAACTACGATTCCCGTGAGCCTTCGCAGTCCCGATTCTTTCATACTTTGGCTCTTTAAATAAACTCAGTAAGAAAATGCTTGTGCTTTTTCACGTGCCCAAAGCCCTTAACGGCTCGAATTACGGTGTTTATTCCCCTCTCAATCTCTTCTATGCCTGAGAAAGCTCCTTGAGCTGATTGAACTACATCCCCCATCAGCCACTGCGACAGAAAACACTCCTGCTTTAGTTTTAGTCGCGCTCTGCACTCTGGGAAGAGTAGTCTCCTGTTGCTCCTGTCAGGTTTGATTTGACTGGTCGGGAGGTCCGCCGGTGTCGCATGCGCCTGACGTCATGAGCGTCTGTAGTCCACGGTACCAATCTTTAGCATTAGAGAGAACCAGGACCAAGACTACATCTCCCACAATTCAGCGCGCTGATTAAAAACCGGATCTAAAGTAGCAGAAGGGAGGGGGAGCGTTCAAAACGTCGGCTGGAATCCTTTGCTGCAGAAAAGAGGCTGGACTCTGGTAGAGATGCACAGCTGTGGGGCATCCACACTGGAGAAATAACCCGGTTTGGCACCGCTTTAACTCTGTTCTGGCCCAAGGCTATGGAATTCTGGGAGTTGGAGTTTGTTGTGGGCCCAGAGCGGAGC
>NW_024822837.1:0-1733 GCF_019175285.1 Sceloporus undulatus
TAATTGGCCCGGACTGGTATTTACTCTTCTAAATGTAAACTAGGGGAAACTTTAATTGATTGTGGAAGTGAAAGAGATTATTGTTGAAAAAAAAAGGAGGGGGGGAGAAGTCAGATTCATTAAGTAAATTAGAACTCAGTTTCTCCACTTATTGATTAAGTACTTTGAAAGTCAATTGAAATGGCAATGGGGACAAGATCTAGAACACAAACTTTAACACAAACTTTTGGACAAACAAAAATATTCTCAAATTCAAATACAAGAAGAGGTTCAATGGAATTACCAAGTAAGCAAACTGATATATCTATGACAATATTAAAAGAGCTGAGGGAATTTAAAATACAGAGTAGACAAGAACTTAAGGAAACAAGAGATGAAATTAGGACTGATATGCATAAGGAGATTGAAGGTATAGCAAAAATAGTAGACAAAATTACAAGAGAGGTGACAGATATAAGAGAAGAGGTGGAGGAGGTAATAGAAAAAACTAAAGAATTGGACAAGAGGACAGAGAAACTGAACAAAGAGAGAGAACAGAATAGAAGAGATATGCTTTTACAAGAGATAAGATATAGGGAAAGAAGTGCCAAAATTAGAGGGCTACCAGAAAAGGAAAATGAACAACTATTTGAAAGCCTAGTACCAGAATTAGCAAAATATATGGGATTAACAAAAGAATTTTTGGACGTACAAATCGAGAAAATATTTAGAATAAACTCGACATTTGCAAGGGAAAGAAATCTCCCACGGGATGTGGCCATTTGTTTTACAAATTTAAGAATTCGAGAAAGATTATGCCAGGCAAGTTATGACGGAAAATTGGTGATTGAAGGCAAAGAAATTGAGATATTTAGAGATCTACCAGCGTTTGTGTTGAAAAGAAGGCAAGAATATAGGTTTCTTACTCAACTGTTACAAAGAAAGGAGATAAGGTATCGTTGGGAAAAAGTAGAAGGTATTACGTTAACATATAGGCAAAGAAGGTACAAAATAAATACTGTGGAAAAGGCAAAAGAATTTTTTAAGAGATTAAGAGCTCAGACGAGAAAAGAACAGGAGGAGGAACATAAAAAGGAAGGGAAAAGCAATATAGAAGAAAATCAGGAGGAAGGAAATAAATATAACAATGATACAGATTTACTAGGTTTAGATGGGGAGGAGGAGCTTTTGAACATTGACTCAGACAGACAAAGTTTGACAGGGGAAGAGTTAGAGGAAGGTGAAGTAAACCTAACAGAAGGGTGAGTGGACATAGAAGTACAAAAAATATGGCGACAAGAGGAATTAAAATTGGATCGTTTAATGTAAAGGGGTTAAACAAAAACCATAAAAGAAGGGAAATATTCCATTATTTGGAAAAAAAATAGGTTAGACATAATGTGCTTACAAGAAACAAAAATTAGGGGAAATGAAATAAAATATTTAAGAAATCCGAAACTGGGAAGCCTTTATTTTTCTGTGGATGAAAAGAAGAGGAGAAGGGGTGTAGCTATATATGTGAGTAAAAAGTATGAGGCATCAGAGATCTTCAAGGATAAGGAAGGAAGATATGTGGCAATTGAAATTAATATTGGAAATGAAAAAATAGAAATTGTAAATGTATATGCTCCCTTAGAAAATAAAACCATTTTTTTGGAAAGATTAAATAAAGATTTGACAAAGTGCAATGGAAACAAATTAATTATCGCTGGAGACTTCAATGGAGTCCTGAAACCTAAGAGAGACAGACAATC
>NW_024822838.1:0-1732 GCF_019175285.1 Sceloporus undulatus
GATGCTGGCGAAACGTCAGGAATAAACTCTTCTAGAACATGGCCCCATAGCCCGAAAAACCCACAAAAGACTATAGATGCCAGCCATGAAAGCCTTTGACTTCACAAACATGAGATATCCTTGAGGTCCAGTTCAGTTCAATGCTTCTAAGAAAAGACTTTTGGAAGCATTGATCAGGGCCCCTGAAGGGTTTCCTTCTTCTTTTGCAGACAGATAATCGGAGGATCCGGGCATGTTTTCGAAACAGGTGCCGCAAGTCTGCCATACGCAAACCGGAAGCCAGGAATAGTCCAATGTTTGACAGCAGAGGATAAACTCCGAGGTCTGCGTCTCTCCAGAGCTTGGGGAAAAGTTCCTTTTTTGCTTTTGAGGGCTTCTTGGAGAATGGATTCTCCTTCTTATATAGTCCCTTTGCAAAGGGCTTTGCAGGCTTCCAGAACAGGCTCCCCTTCAGCGCTGCTTCAAAACTGCCATGAAGCCCAGTGGGTGACCCTGGGCACGAAGTCACACTCTCTCAGCCTCGGAGGATGGCAATGGCAAACCTCCTCTGAACAAAACCTGTCAAGAAAACCCCATGATAGGTTGGCCTTAAGGTTGCAATAATTCCAAAACAATTTGAATAACACAATAAAACACAACAACAACAGCATAATAATAATAATACAGTATATGTACTATAGCTATCAATGAACCATATGGAATGCATTTTTATCTTAGTGTTTTCAATCTGAAATGGAAGGCATTTTGGAATGCCTGGTGTCCTACATTTTTTTTGCCTTGTCCTCCTTTGGGGTCCTCGCAATGAGGACCCCTTTTTCAGGACCTGTCCTCCATTTCCACCTTCTATCCGGGAAGAATTCCAAAAGATCCTCCCTGATGTGAAGCATGATTAAGAATGGGGGACAGGGCTGAAATGGAGGACGTGTCCTGGAAAAGGAGGACCTAGTCTGGCCAATCTGGGAGGTCCTCCTCGCCATTCCAACAAGAAAGCTAAAGAGCACACTTAGGACTATAACTCCACACTTCTGGGTCAGGCTCCAAATGGAGGACATTTTGCAATCCCTCCTGAGCAGGAGGTTTGGAATGGAGGACAGGTCCTGGAAAAGGAGGACGTGGCTGGTCGCCCCAAAAGGATCCTCACCCCAGAGGAGGACAAGCCCCCCCCCAAATGTAGGACATGGAAGGAAAAAGCCCACCCAAAGGCTGACAAGCCCTGAGAGGGCCTTTGGCCACCCCTGCTTGGGCTGGAGGAGGAGGGCCAGGGCAGGTGGCAGCAGCAGTGCCAGGAGCCGTGCCAGGGCTGCCTCGGGTGGGGCTGCTGGCTCTCCTTCCTCCTCCTCCTCCTCCTCCTCCTGCTGCTCTTCCTTTGCTCCGAAGCGGAGGAGCCTGGTCCTGCGGAGCAGCCCCAGCCCCAGCGCCAGCCCAGAAGAGCCCTCTGGCCCCGAGGAGGGCCATGCCCTGCCGCCTGCCTCCCTGCCCAGCTGCGGGAAGGCCATGGGCAACCGCTGCCCCGGGAAAGGGTGAGTCTCTCGGCCTCTCTGTCTGCCCAAGGGATGCCCAGACTCCCTCCCTCCCTCCTGCCTGCCTCCTCTCTCCTTTGGAGCCAGCAGGCAAAGCTGGCAGGGGAAGGAGGGCCAGGCATCGGGGGTTTAGTGGCAGGGAAAGGCAGCCAAAGGAGAGCGATCACAGGAAGAGGCAGCCAGAGCCCTCCCTCCCTTCCTCCCTTCCTTTT
>NW_024822839.1:0-1732 GCF_019175285.1 Sceloporus undulatus
TTCTCCTCAAGCTCTCAATTAACGAGGAGAAAAACATGGGTTTCTCCAATCACTATCTATGATATATCTGAGGTGAGTACTCAAAGCATCTCCTCCTTGGAAGATCAGCCATGAAGGGCAAGGGTTGAGAGGGCAAGTTGTCTTCTTCACATTTCCAAGGAGCTTGTCCACATCCTCGGTAATCACAGATTCAAATTGATCCAGTATGATCTTATTCACAGAGTCACTGGACAGCTCACCTATAGCCTCTATAATTTTAATCAAATGCTTTTACTGTTTTACTGTTTTTATTGTTGAGGTATGGAGCAGCAATGAAAATGTTCAGATGTGGCAGAGAAGCTAATGGACACTCGCTGCTCTTAACCAGGAATTGGTTGCAGCTGTGGCTCCAGACAGCAGGGGATTGTCCAAGATTGTGGCAGAGTGTGCCAGAGAGCGCATAGCACTTATGGAAATATGCTGTGTCATCTGGAATGATGGACAGTAGTCCAGGTAACACAGGAAATTGTACAGGAAGGGGTTGAGCTAGATTGCCACATGGCAAAAGTGTATATAAGCTCAATTCATCATTGTACAGTGTGGGTTTTGTAATTGGTGGTTGGTGTTGGTCTAGCTCTCGTGTATGTTTTGCAACCAAAAATAAACAGTGCCTCTTAGGAGAAAAGCCAGCCTTCGGTGCTTTAATCTAGCAGCTGTGTTTCCTGGAAAGCTCCAGTCTGCCAGTTTGTCTGTCTACTCACAAGCTTCCAAGATTACTCTGAGTTCATCTCTGCATTTTCTCCAAACCTTTATACAGTACTGTCATTGTTTAATCCAGTTTTAGCACTGGGATCGGGAGGGGGGTAGGCATAGGGGTTGATTTCTTTGGGATTTTATTGTAACCTCAATGTATTTTATTCTTGTAACCAGCAGAGTTTCTCCTTCATAGAGCGGGCTAGAAATAAATATTTTATTATCATATTATGCTGGCATCCAAATCGGCTTGTATCTTGTGTGTGTGTTTGCCTTTGCTGTTCTTATAGCCGGGAATGGAGCTGAGGACTGAGGAGAGAAGAAAGTGTCAGTTTTGTGCCAATTCACAACTTCTGTGCATCAAAGAGTCCAGTGTGTTGAAATAGCAAAGAACTTTATTAAAAACATAGTCAGAAAATCAGTGTTTAAGCCAGAACTGCCCTCCCCAAGCCAAAGAATAGATTGAAACCCCCAAACCTAAAACTCCACCTTCTACCAAACCTAGCCCCCACCTACAATCCCCACCATCTATCCCCATTATTAACCAGCCCCACTTTGCCATCTTTCTCACACGCACAGTCTCTCCCTGCCCCAGACATTCAAAGAAACTAGATCCCTTTCTGTTACTACTGTTCCCCAACTTTCTTCAGCCAACATCCCACAAATTCTGAATGCTTTCATTGCTATTCTAGCCAGCCACAACAAATCCCAGCCCCCCATGTAACTAAACTAAACTAAACCATGACCCATAACCCAAAGCAATTATCTATACTAGTAGCAATTTAAACCTAAACTCAACAAAACATTACTTTAAAACATAAACAGACATATGGACAGAAAAACTGTACAAATAAATTCATAAGGGCTTTTTAGCACCGCTGGATTGAAAAAATATTTTTGTATTCCATCTTTACAAAAATAATGTTCGTTCACGGCTTGGATTTGTGTGGCTTCTCTCCTGTGTGGCCTCTCTGGTGATTGACTAGGCCTGACCTCCAAG
>NW_024822840.1:0-1732 GCF_019175285.1 Sceloporus undulatus
ATCCCAGAAGATGGACTAGTCTGCCAGCAAGAAAGGTCTGAAAGAGAAACAGCATGGTGCCATGGACTGAGGGCTGGACTAGGACCGGGAGACCAGGATTCGAATCCTCACTCAGCCTTGGAAATCCATGGGTGAGCTTGCATATATCACACTTTCTCAGCCTCAAAAGAAGGCTCTTCTGAATGAATATGGACATAAAACAGACCCCCTACGACTAAGTATTATACAGTGGTTTGAGTATTGGCCTAGTACTCTGAGAAACCAAAGTTTACATCCCCACTCAGCCATAGAAACTCACTGGCTGCCCTTGGGCAAGTTACACTTTCTCAGTCTCAGAAGAAGGCAATGGTAGCAAGTGTGGGGTGGATTGTATGGGAGAAGACGATCCCGTAAGTAAGGTTATAACCAAGACCTTGTACTGTGCCCTGAAATTAATAGGCAGCCAATTAAGAGATTTTAATATAGGTGTGATATGGTCACCTCTAGATCTTCCAGTGACTACTCTGGCAAACAGATTTTGGATTAGTTGAATTTTCCAGACTTGGTACAAGGGTAGCTTAGGTAGAGTGCATTACAGAAGTCAAGATGTGAGGTTAACAGAGCATGCATGATAGTTTTCGGGTCTACGGGTTCCAGGAAGGGGCGCAGTTGGCATAACAACCAACACTAATAACAGGCACTCCTGGCCATCGCATCTATCTGAACTCGCATCTGGAGCGACAGATTCAGGAGCACCCCCAAACTGCAAACACAGACCTTTAGGGGAAGTGTGACCCCATCCAGGACCAGTTGACAAACCTCCATACCTGGATTAGGATCTCCATCAAGTACCTCGGTCTTATTTGGATTCACTTTTAATCTGTTTCTCCTCATCCAGCACATTACTGCCCCAAGACATTCATTCAGAGGGGAGATGCCTTCCTTAGTTGATGCAGAGGTCTGGGGTATGAAGAGATATAGTTGGGTGTCATCAACGTACTGATAGCACTCCACTCCATGTCTCCAGATGATCTCTCCCAGCGGTTTCATGTTGATGTTAAACAGCATTAGTGACAAGATGATGCCCTTTGGAACACCAAATTTAAACTCCCTTTTAAACGAACAACTGTCCCCAAACATCTCTGTCTGGAATCTGCTTGAGAGATAATATGTTTTTATTTTATTTATAAACCGCTATTCCAAATAGATCATAGCGGTGTACAAGAAAATTATAAAACAGTACAAGAAAAATCTACAATTAAGATACACTGTATCTTCAGGCTAGCCCCTGATGACGATGGGCCAGGCTGTTCTCTCCCTCACCGGCCGAAAGATGACAGTTATGGAGGGAGGGCACTCAGTCTTCAGGCTAGCCCCTGATGACGCTTGGACAGCCTGTTCTCTCCCTCACCGGCCGAAAGATGACAGTTATGGAGGGAGGGCACTCAGAGATAGGACCGGACCCACTGTAATGCATTGCCCCTGATCCCCAATCCCCTCAGGCTTTCCAGAACGATACCATGGTCGATGGTATTGACAGCCACTGAGAGATCCAAAAACTTCAACAAGGTCACACTTCATCTGTCGGTGCTCAAGCAAAGATCATCTACTAAGGCAACTATAGCATTCTCGACTCTGTATCCCGTCTTGAAGCCAGTTTGAAATGGGTCTAGATAATCTGATTCTTCCAAGAATGCTTGGAGTTGAAAAGCAACTTCCCTCTCAATCACCTTGCTTAGAAATGGAAGATGGA
>NW_024822841.1:0-1732 GCF_019175285.1 Sceloporus undulatus
AGCCATCATGGGACTACAACGCTGGGAACTGTAGTTCAAAAAATAATTCTCCTCTGCTCTGAATGAGTGAATAGATACTGTATATTTATATAAAAATCAAGAGTTTTGCAGCACCTTAAAGACTAAAAAAGTTTTTATATAGTTTACATTTTCATAGACAGAAACCCATTTTACCACATGCAGTGTACTGTAATCCAGAAAACCTTATGTCAAATAAGAGTTACTATTTCACCAGTGCCACAAACTTTTTGCTGTTTTTACTGTAGCAGTGAGGGGCATAAGACTGTTCTTATTATAGTCAGATAATCTTTGTTATTGAGAAGAGCATAACTGTTAAGAACTGATTTAGGAGTTTATCACATGGGGGAAATCCTGTGCAAAAATGGGGGTTTAAATCTGGGGAAAACTCACAAAAGCAGGTTGATTTTCACACAAAGTGTTTCTTAAACTAATTTACCCCAAAATGAAAGTGGAGGGAAAGTGTAGACAAAAGCCACTTCTTTTTACTCTCGGAAAATCGTGAAAGTAAAAAGGATTGGCTTTTGTTTACTTTCCATTTGGGTTAACACAAGTTTAACAACGATATGTGTGAAAATCAACCCGCTTTTCTAGGGTTTTTTTTTCTACCTTTTAAATCCCATTTTTGCACAGGATTTCCCCCGTGTGATAAACTCCTAATAACTCTTTTCTGCAGCTGAAGAGAAAGTCAACTCTAAAAAAGCTCCCAGGCTCCTTTAATTGTTCATCCTCCAGACTAGAATTTGAGAATAAAGAATATGTGTTCCTCATCTAAACAACAGTGAACCATAATCACTTCTGTCTTATCCAGAGCCTGGAGCACTTTTCAGTACCTTTTATTTAAAAGGAATTAATTCCTGTTATTCATTTGTTCTTCTTGTGGTTATGTGCCTTAAAGTAAAATCTGATCTATGGTAACCCTATCATAGAGTTTTCTTGTTATGACTTATTCAGAGGAGCTTTGCTATTGCCTCACTGTGCAGTTCTGAACCCTGGTCTTTCACAGTTCTAGTCCAACACTTAGACCACTATACCATGATAGTTCAGTGACAGACCTGTAATAACTGCTTCCCTAAATGCTCCTACACCATGGTGATTCTGTTACTCAATACAATGCAACCCCCCACACAGTTGTTCTATTTCTCATTACTGTTTAGCACACTGGTAGTTTGTTGTTTTAAAACTGTATTTTTAAAAAGCACTTAACATAGCAAAATAGCCAAGCTTTTCTCCAACAACCCCATAACAGTAATGTTTTACAAACAGTGAAGAAACGTTACTTTGCTACATTGAAATTGTAGCACTGATACTAGTCATTTTATTATTATTTTTAGAAGTAATGCCATTATCACTTGTTACCAAAAAAAAAAAAAAAAAGTAAACTGTTTACCCATGCCTACAACAAAGGAGCATTCAGATACTGGCTAAGTGAACTACTTCTTCTGGGTAGGATGCAAAAACACAGTGTCATTTGTATGATGACAAAGCACTCCAAAATGATGCTCAACCCCAGTGTTCTCATACAAACTGAGAGTTCCATTGAAACCCAGCATTTAAGCGCTGATTCCCTAGCTATCGAATTCCTGCCTCCTTGGCCACCAGTCTCGGAAGAAGAGACTTTGTCTATTATTAATGGGCTGAAAAACAATAAAGCCCCAGGGGAGGACTTTTTACCGGCAGAATTATTTAAACAATTTAGTGAATGGTGGGTGCC
>NW_024822842.1:0-1732 GCF_019175285.1 Sceloporus undulatus
GAGTCCAACCCCATTCTGCCATGCAGGAACTCTCAGTCAAAGCATCCCCGACAGATGGCCACCCAGTCTCTGCTTAAAGACCTCCAAGGAGAGAGACTCCACTACACTCCAAGCGAATGTCTTACACTGTTGAACAGCTCTTACTGTCAGGAAGTCCCTCTGAATGTTGAGCTGGAATCTCTTTTCCTGGAGCTTGCATCCATTGTCTTGGGTCTTGTTCTCTGGAGCAGCAGAAAACAAGCTTGCTCCATCTCAATATGACACCTCCTTCAAATAATTAAAAGGGCTATCATGTCACCTTTTAACCTTCTCTTCTCCAGGCTAAACATCCCCAGCTCCCTAAGTGTCTTCTAATAGGGCATGATTTCCAGACGTTCTACCATTTTAGTTGTCCTTTGGACACGCTCCAGTTTCTCAATGTCCTTTTTAAATTGTGGTGCCCAGAACTGGACACAATATTATTCCAGGTGGGGCCTGACCAAAGCAGAATAGAGTGGCACTATTACTTCCCTTGATCTAGACACTATACCTCTATTGATGCAGCCTAAAATCGCATTGGCCTTGTTAGCTGCCGCATCGCACTGTTGACTCACATTCAATTTGTGGTCTACCTGGACTCCTAATTCCTTTCACACGTAGTTTCATTCAGCCAGGTGTTCCTCATCCTATATCTATGCATTTCATTTTTCCGCCCTAAATGCAGTACCTTACATTTCTCTGTGTTGAGTTTCATTTTGTTAGCTCCAATTTCTCATTGTCCTTTTTGAATTGTGGTGCCCAGAACTGGATGCAATATTCCAGGTGAGGCTTGCCCTGAGCAGAATAGAGTGGCATTGTTACTTCCCTTGATCTAGACAACATAAAAAATTACTTCTTTAATGCCATCTGTCTTTAAATAGAAGTTGGATGGCCATCTCTTAGCAGTGCCCCCATTACATGGGGGCTGCACCAGGTGGCCCTTGGGGTTCCTTCTAGCTGTGACTTTATCATTTCTGAGCAGCAAGACCTATTTGAGAGTGGAACATGGACTCCCTTGGAGGTCAGTGGGCTCTCCATCTCTGGAAATCTTTAAACAGGGGTTGGATGGGCATCTCTCAAGGGTGCCTTAGTTGTGCATGGCAGGGGGTTAGCATAGAGGACCTTGGGGGTTCCCTTCCAACTTGTAAAAAAGGTGCCTCTTGGCTGGTGATTTGGAGGGTGTTTTTCACACTTGTCCTTCTGGACCCACACATTTATTTTCCTTTTTGTTTCGGAGCGAAAGAATGAGGTGTGATGATATGGGGGATGGCTGGGAACTGCTTCTCATTTTATCTCCCGTGACACATTGTTCAAGGAAAGGACAAAATGATCCCAGCTCAGGGATGGAATTTCCCCTAAGCTCAGCAGCTACAGAAGTAACATTTCTTTTGTCTGCTTATTTTGGTGATGGTAGGCCATGCCAAGCGGGTACATTTCCACTGGCACAAAGAACTGGCATGGCAGGGCAGGGCGGGCTTTGGGAGCTATCCTGCCTTCTCTATTGGCAATAGGAAAATAAAATAAAATAAAATGTGGGTCAGTCAAGAGAAAGACTTTCCTTTTCTTCCTAAGCATCTTTTCCTGAATGCAACCATCACCTAATTCAAATGCCCAACTCTTTTGGAGATCATTATACTGCAAAGGTACACACACACACACACACACACAAAATAGACCAGAAACTGGACAAAAAGCACAAATAAAGATGCCATAA
>NW_024822843.1:0-1732 GCF_019175285.1 Sceloporus undulatus
CACAGAATGGGATGGGGCCAAGAACCCCATTTTATCACACACTGGAACGCCGCCTTTGCCGCCGGGCATTCCAGTTGCATCCCCATTCCATTCCAGTGGGCGCCATTTCTGGGGACGCTTAGAAACAGTTCTCAGAAATAGCGCCCTCTGGAACGGAACAGAGACGCAACTGGAATGCTCGGCGGCAAAGGCAGCATTCCAGTGTGTGATAAAATGGGGTTCTTGGCCCCATCCCATTCTGTGCGCGCCCTGCATGTTCACATTTAGAACGCACTGGGCCCGTTTTAGGGGCCGTGCAATAAACTCCCTAGTGTAACACTCTGACCCCTACCGCATGCTGGTTTTCAACAATAATTAATCATTAAATAATGTATTAATAGGGTTTATATGTGATTTATCTTATACCACTTTGCACAGGTTTTTTGGATTTCTTTCTCTCTTCCTTTAAGTAGAGGTTGCCAGATGGATGGAAAACAGACAGAACAATTATAGATTCAGCAAGGAAAGAAGGGGGATCTGAGAGAGCAAAATTGAACAGAAAAAGAATGAAACATTAACAAAAACTTTATAAAAACAACTTGAGGATATCCACATATGCTGCAGAAATAACTTTTTAAATGTCGAGGAGTTAAAGAAAATGTTTTTTTCTACAAAAGTGTGTAAAAATGAAAATCTATCTGGCTGAGTTTACAAAGGTCCTATCATCAGTTAACTAATGCTGACAAAAATTATTTGACATTCATTATCTTTATGGGTTCAAAAAAACCCTCTTTAATCTTTTTAATACATGACAACATATTCCAGATGTATAGTTGATACAAAAAGACTGCACGTGTAATAAATATGCAGATTGCACTAATTAAAATATTTTGAAGTATTACCTCTTCACCAGTCCTGAAAGGCCTTCATAAACATCTTCTGCACTGTGGTGCCTCTTCAGATTTTTGCAATACATCACCCTCCACCTCCAGTTTTAACTTTTAACTTTTATAGCCACACACTGAAGTAATTCAAGGGAAAAATAATTGTCTCTGATCTGATGACATTTGGTAAGGCTTACAGTTTTTAGGTTTTATTTGAAAGTAATAATTCTAAATGCATTTACAAAAACAAAATGTTTTTACAAATGTGAGAACTATGTGGGTCTCCAGATGGTGATGCACTGTAACTCTCCAGCAGTTGTAACTAGAAATGACATTTCCAAGGAATGCCAGCAGTTATAATTCAACATCTGGAAGACTATATATGATTCCAAACTGTGCCTGAGATCAGTGGTTCCCAAGCACTGGGCCTCCAGATGGACTTTAGCTCCCAGAATTGCTGACTGTTGGCTAAGCTGGCTCAGGCATCTGGGAATTGAAGTCCAAAATGCCTGGAGGAACAAAGTTTGGGAATTATACTTATTACAATTTAGATATAAATCACACACATATATAAGACAATTTACATTCCACTTTCTAGAACCATATGATTTTTTAATTTTTTTTAAATTTTAAAAATTTAACAGAGTACTGAAGACCTATATGCTGCCTTTTGTAATTATAGAAATAATATACAAATAATAGATATTTCACTTCTCTGAATGCCAGTCCTTATATAGCCAAAGTATCATGAGGGTTTAGCAGAATAAGGAGGAACCTCAATGTTTACATAAGTAGAAAAGGAAGTTTGGGGAGAAAGGGGAAGGAGGCGGAAGAACCCTTCAAGAAAAGATTGGCTGTTTAGCAGATAC
>NW_024822844.1:0-1732 GCF_019175285.1 Sceloporus undulatus
TAAAAAAATACATAACATAGCACAGTAATAATCAACACATAACATAGTATAGCACAATAATATTAATCTCAGACGAGGATGCGAAGGAGAGCGGCAGAGGACTTTAATGCCGGCTCCACTTGCCCCAGGAACACCTGGCTATACTGGCCCAGAGCATCATTATTTCAGCTATGTAACTGACATTTGATAATTGATTGTTTTGTTGCCAGGGAAGAATTGGGGAGTGTTGCTTAGATTATTATGCTATGTTATGTTTCAGTTATTACTATGCTATGTTATGTATTTTTCTATGTAATTTTGATTTTTTTTGGTATTATTACTTTATTGGTATTATTACTGTGCTGTAACTGGGAGTGGGGGTGTATTTTTGTATTTCGCTTGTTGCCTTTACTTGTAATCTGCCTTGATTCTGCAAGGAAAATGCAGAATATAAGTAAATCGTATTATTAGAATCATAGAATCATAGAGTTGGAAGAGACAACAAGGGCGATCCAGTCCAACCCCATTCTGCCATGCAGGAAATCCAAATCAAATCATCCCCGACAGATGGCCATCTAGCCTCTGTTTAAAGACCTCCAAGGAAGGAGACTCCACTACACTCCAAGGGAGTTTGTCCCACTGTCGGACAGCCCTTACTGTTCTTCCTAATGTTGAGGTGGAATCTCTTTTCTTGCATCCATTGCTCCGGGTCCTAGTCTCTGGAGCAAGTGAAAACAAGTCAGCTCCCTCCTCAGTATGGCATCCCTTCAAGTATTTAAACAGGGCTATCTAATAATAATAATAATAATAATAATAATAATAATAATAATAATAATAATACATTTTATTTATAAACCACTATTCCAATTAGATCATAGCGGTGTACAAAAAAGATCAATACAGAGAACAACACAAAATACAATAAACAATATACAATACATAGTTAAAACCACTAAAACATTACACATTAAAACCATATCACCTCTTAACTTTCTCTTCTCCAGGCTAAACATCCCCAGCTCCCCGAGTCGTTCCTCATAGGGCAAGGTTTCCAGACCTTTCACCATTTTAGTCACCCTCCTTTGAACTCGCTCCAGTTTCTCAACATCCTTTTTGAATTATGGCACCCAGGACTGGACACAATATTCCAGGTGGGGCCTGACTAAAGCAGAATAGAGTGGCACTATTACTTCCCTTGATCTAGATACAATACTTTTACTGATGCAGCCTAAAATTGCATTGACCATTATTATTATTATTATTATTATTGAGAGCCTATTCTGCATTTTTCTTGGAATGTTGCTTCAGAGGGGGTTTGCCATTGCCATCCTCTGAGGCTGAGAGAGAATGACTTCCCTGAGGTCATCCAGTGGGTTTTTATGGCCCAGTTGGGATTCGAACCCGGTTTGCCATAAATTGGAAACAACATGAAGGCAAACAAGAGATACAATTGTGTTTTAAAACTGTACCATTTTATTGTTGTTTTAATGCATGTTTTGCCTTGGGTTCAATTTATGAGACAGGTGGCATACAAGTAAAATAAAGAAAATAAGCAAATAAATATTGGATTTGTACCCCTCCCTTGCCATTTATCAAAAGGAACAGCCCTGAATGAAGGTGGCTACAGGCAGTGAACCAGAATCACATTAATGGAGAAAAGCTTTACCTGTTTCTTTTATTGGAAAGTGTGCTTCTCCTTTTTTGGGGGGAAGGCAGAAAATATGTAGAGCAGGTTTAAATACGGAGGAAGGAG
>NW_024822845.1:0-1732 GCF_019175285.1 Sceloporus undulatus
TAATTGCATTGATTTATAATGCCCTTTTCACCAAAGGATGGACCGTCAGGCATATATAGTTGACTCTCCATATCCATGGATTCACGCATCCAGAGTTTGGAAAAAATTTAAAAATGCATAAATAAATTCCAAAAAAGGAAACCTTGATTTTGCCATATTTTATAATGGTCATTATTTTACTATCCATTGTCCTTAATGGGATTTGAACATCCATAGATTTTGGTATCCATGGGGGGGGGGAGGTTGAGAACCAAAGCCCAGTGGATACCAAGAGCCCACTATCTAATCAAGAATAAAACAATACAACACAGAGACAGTTCTCTCTTATTCCACAAAAATTGGGTCTTTCCATTTAGAGCATGTGATTTTGAAAGAAGACTAAGCCGAAGCCCATGGCTTCTGCCTCATGACATAACATCTTGGACCCACTTGTGTTCTGATAAACAGATTGGCAAAGGAAAATGACAGAAATAAAAGAAGTCTTTGGAAGGTGGGTCAAGCCTGTAGAAGATAGTGTATCCGCCATCGGTAACAGCATAGCAAGGACTTTAAAAAATTTAACAAGAAAAGTTACTTTTTTGAATTACACCTCCCAGAATGAGACAGCCAGAGTGATTGTTGAAGGATTCTGAAAGGTATAGTCCCCAAAAGTAACTTTTCCAAGCACAGTTGGAGGATTAAAACAAATAACTTCCCCCAGTTCCACTGGAGGACAGGGCTGATATTAACAAAGCTTCTCCAGTTAGGCTTGCCATATCCCGGTGGGGGGCGTGACTTTCCCAGTTTTGGACCATGCCGCACGGTCACGGTCCGGTTTTGCCTCTCTCCCAGGGCGGGTCCCCCCCCCCGGTTAGAGCGCCGCTGCGCTTACTTGCCGCTGCCATTTTTTTTTTTGTGCGGTGGCTCTTGCCGCCGCTGCCAATGCGGCTGTTGATGTGGCCCCCCCTGGCCACCGCCGCCACCGTCGCAGCCTTTGGCACCCACCCGGGCCCTGTGCCCCGCGCCGCCGCGCGCCCACACTCCCAGTTCTGCTGTGGCACGCGCAAGGCTCTATCAGAGGCTGGAGCTCCTCCTATGGCTGGCAGGCTGGCCACATGGGCCGTTGAGGGACTGAGGCAGTGGGCAAAGGTGGGCAGCGAGAAGCAGCAGCAGCAGCAGCAGCAGCCGACCACCCGCCTCTACCTCCTCCTCCTTTGCTGCCTCCTCTGCACGCTCCCTTTCCATGGCCGCGGCTGCTCATGCAGCCGGCCGGCTACCCTCTTCCTCCTCCTCCTCCATGCCCTTCTTTCCAAGCTTCACGCACTGGCCTAAAAAGGGAGCTTGTCCCCTTAAGGAGGAAGAGCCTCGGAGGAGGAGGCGAAATGGAGGAGGACTCTGGGTGAGGGGAAAGGGCTCTTTCCTGGCCCCATATGGCTCCAAGCAGCAAGAGAGTGCTTCTTACTCATTTAGGTTTTTTTAGGACTTCAACTCCCAGAAGCCTCAACCAGTTTAGCCAACTACCAGGGATTCTGGGAGCTGTAGTCCAAAACAGCTGGAGAGCCCAAGTTTGGGAATCACTGACAAGACGAAAAGCAGGAGGAGGAGAGTGGTCATTTCCGGTCAGCCTTCTTTATTTATTTCTTTTTTCAGGGCAGGGTTGTGTAAAAGAGTCAGTCTGGTTTCCGTGTATTTATTTTTTATTTTATTTTATTTTATTTTTGGTTAATTTTATTACTAAAAATATATAAGTTTC
>NW_024822846.1:0-1732 GCF_019175285.1 Sceloporus undulatus
TAAAATTTTATTGATAATATGAAAAAGTACATTACTTTTGAAAGTAACAATGGCCCCATACAGACAGGCCAAAATAAAGCTGCTTCAGGTCATTGTGGAAATAGGCTGTTTAAATGATGCATGCATCCTAAGAGTCCAGAAGCCATGCCAAAGCCATGCTCCAGTCCTAAGGACTGGAGCGTGGTTTTGGTGCAGCTTCCACACTCTTAGGACGCCTGCATCATTTATACAGCATACCTCCAAAGTGACCCGAAGCAGCGTTATTTTGGCCTGTCTATATGGGCCCAATGTGTATTACACCAAAGAAACACACTGTAGCTATCATGGTTAGTTTTACATGTTAAATCTAAACTCTGTATATTCTTGCAGTGAAGAACTTAGATGTCCCTGTTGTGAGTCATAGGATGTGTCTATTTAATTTGTAGGTGCTCTTCAATTAGCAGTTCCACAGACCTGAGTAAGACTATGTACTGAAAGCTAGCAATCGTTTCCCATTTTATTCCTTATCCATACTATTGCTATATTAAAATAAATTATTCCTTACCCATATTTTTGAGATATGAAAATAAATTAACTTGCTATATAAAAATAAATTTAAATAAATCTAAAAAAATTAAGAAGGAAGGAAGGAAAAGGAATTTCTCTTCAGTGTTAGACATCTTATATTTTAGCAATCCAAAATATAATATAATCTACTAGAAGCTAAAGGTCTTTGAGAAATGTGTGGGTGAGTGTCTGTGTGTGTGGCATTGTTGGTTGGTTGCTTATTTTGAAAAAAAGGACTTCAGATTGATTTCAATGAAAATGGATACAACAAATTGCAAAAACAACAAAAGAAAAAAAGAAGAAAAGAATGGCAAGGGAAAAAATAAAAAAATAAACTTACCCTGAAGTCTGATAGTGTTATGTTAAATAAACAGTCATAATTTCATGCCTTTGATAATTGCTCATGAGTGCTAAGTATTCCAAAAGGTACTTTCAGCTGTTGGCTGCATCACAGTATATAATACTAAATATACCCTTGGACTCCAATGTGGTACAATTTATATGAATTAAACAAAGGCAGCAAACTCACCTAGCTAGTAAATCTTTTTAATCTCAAGAGAGTATACTAAATCTACAAAATTCAATAATACTGAGCTGTGGGCTATTCAAACAGTATAAGTTGATGATATAATGTGAATAAGGACTATATAATTTGGGAAGATGTTCACAGCCGCCATTAAATATTCACAGCCGCATGGATATGAGGGATCTCAACAGAGGAATTATTCAGTGCAGGTTTCCTGAACTGTACAATTCAGAATACAGATGTGAAATTGGATTTTGAATGGTCTTCTATTCAGAGAGTGAAAAGAAATGGAAGAAATAAAAAAGAGAAAAAGAGTAACTGTGGAATAAGACTAGTCCATAATCCATTTTGATGGCATGATAGGATTGAAACAAATAGAGAAAATTATGTAGTATGAAGTCGAAGGCTTTCATGGCCGGCATCCATAGTTTTTTTGTGGGGTTTTTGGGCTATGTGGCCATGTTCTAGAAGAGTTTCTTCATGACATTTCGCCAGCATCTGTGGCTGGCATCTTCAGAGAATGCTAACCTGGAAGAGAATGTGTGTGTGTGTGTGTGTGTGTGTACTGTGTGAACTTGGGTGAGGAGGAGTGATTCCCATGTTAATATGTGTATTGTTCTGTTGTTGATGGCCTTGTAGAACATGGCCCACATAGCCTGA
>NW_024822847.1:0-1732 GCF_019175285.1 Sceloporus undulatus
GGGGAAGGAAGGCAGGCCTCGGCGCTCGCCCAAGGCCTCGCGCCTTCCTCCGCAGGGGCCGGGGAAGGAAGGGAGGCCTCGGCGCTCGCCTGAGGCCTCGCACCTTCCTCCGCGGCCTCTGCGGGGAAATGTAGGACAAAATTTTCAAATGTAGGACACATATTTTTTCTGTATCCTACATTTGAAAATTTTGTCCTACATTTTCCCCGTTTTTGAGGTCCAGAGTTATGGCAACCCTACATAACCATCCAATGGCAAATAGTCTACTTTCATACAGCCGCCTACTAGAGAGAAGCTGCAGATCCCCCCCACCTATCTCTAGCAAATTGTGTTGAGTCAACTAAACAGAAATAGGATTGCACTTCTTTGTGCTGCAAGCAAGGATAGCATGTATCCTGGCAGCCATCCAAAGAAAGTTAAACACTATTTTAAATAACCAAGCAACTCATTGAAATAGATTCCATTGGGATGAAAGCATACCCTCTGGATTGCATCCAGGATGTGCATGAAAAAACTTCCAGTGTGCTATTCATGCAGATACATACATATTTATACATCCTTCCTACCACTAAATCCTGCAAGAGCCCAATTGGAAAACAGAGAAAACAGAGGTATCAAACACAGAATTAACCCAGTTTGATATGATTCCCTTTCCTAAAGGACTGGCCCAAGGTATTTTGCAAACGGAAACAAAGGTCAAGTTGCCTATCCTTACCTAGACGCTGACTGTAGTGCGAGCTGAATATTGACAACGGAAGATTATCTTCCATTATACAAGCCAGTTTATGTGAGAATAGGACAGGCATTGTGTCAGACATAGCTTTGGCCTACTAAATGGAGAAGAATGTTGCCAAGAACTGAGGAAGAATGGGCGCCAGGTTGCCACATGCTATTGAATGTTTAATCTGCCTCCAGAGGCAATTGCCCCGCTCTGCCTAATGGACGGTCTGGCTCTGCCCAAAGGCATCCTGGAAATTGTCAAAGAATCATAGCATCATAGATTCAACTCCTTGCCATGCAGGAACACATGACTAAAGCACTTCCAAAAAAGGCCATCCAACCTCTACTTAATGCCCTCCAAAGAAGGCACCACCTTCTAAGAAAGTCTGTCCTACTGTTGGACAACACCTGTCTTCAATATGTTCTTGCTAAAATTAGTTGGAACCTCTCTCTCTCTCTCATAATTTAAGAAAGGGAACAACTAAGACTTCATTATATAAAGGAACACTTCAGGCTTTCTTTTGGATTCCTGTTAATCCATAATTCACAAGATTTTGAGGGAGCAGTTTTATCAGTTTTAACTTGTATGAGGTTCGCAATAAAGCCCTTTCATCCGGAGGGCAAAATTCTGTTTCGGATCAGTTCTCAGGGGTAGACTCACACAGTGGGAAGGAACTGCAAAGGTCATCCAATCCAACCAGATTAAGGCAGGGGATAACTAAAAAGATGCATACAGAAAGCTGCATTTATATGTACATGAAGGCTAGGCTCAGATGCTATATTTTGTTAGCATAGAAGAATACTATGGCATCAGTATAGTTAGAAGAAGATTAACCATCCATTAAGAAGCCAAGCCCTCCCTCCAGTCCATCTGCCTTGGTTCAGGCCTTGGAGGTAGAGAAGAACTGCTGGCCCTCATCCCTTTCCCCTCCACCACTCCTTTCTCCTTTTGTGTTGTGGCTTTTTAGATTGTAAGCCTGAGGGCAAGGAACCGTCCAATTAAAAAGATTGT
>NW_024822848.1:0-1732 GCF_019175285.1 Sceloporus undulatus
ATGTGCTGATCCATTTGGTGCTGATCCTCCTCCTTGTTGTCTCACAGCATCTTCTACACAGACAAAAACAAATTGCCTTTAATGGACCGTGAAGAACGCAGCCTATGTTAAAGTTCAGATTATATGTGAATCAGAGAATGTGGTGTTTTCTATTCCTCCCCCCTCCTTTCATTCAGCTTTGGATTTTTCATCCCTTTCAATGTGCTGATCCATTTGGTGCTGATCCTCCTCCTTGTTGTCTCACAGAATTTTCAAAATCATGTGTTGGAATGGACTGCATTTCTGACCCCCTGGTATTATGTCTTTCCTCATCCAATCTGCTAAAGTCCTCCTATTAAGTGGGAATGTCTATGGAGGAACTTTATCTTATAGATGTCCATGCTCAATGTGTGGATTAGTTTACACATCTAACGTTGAAAGCAGAGACAGCATCACAGTCTCCCTTCAATAGGAATAAAACTACCTTTTTGGTCCTGAGTCCAATCCTGCTGATATGTAATGGGTAGCTATGTCTGTTGCTATCAGATCTTGTAGAAGAAGCCTCTTGTTATACCTTTGTTATTAGGAGTTCATGGTCAGTGACACAACTGCTCTTGGTCTTGTTTATGCAAAGAGAAGGGAGCTTCTCCATTTTTTGCTTGCAATTATGTACTCTATTTGATTTCTATATTGGTCATCAATATTGCTTGCCTAAAGAATGTGCTTGCAGTGAATAAACTGTTGGCCTCACAATATTCAATAAATTCAATATTCAATAAAACATGGCTACTCCTGGAAATATGAAATCAGTAACTCTCTTGCTTTCCCCCCTTAATCCTACACCAAAATTCTCTAACAATCTTTGGTTGTGCTCTGTTTCCTACATTTGCGTTCCACTCACCTAGGAGCGGACATCACATCCCTTTATGCACTTGGGGTGAAGCATACCCCCTGCCCTTTGGTCCACCAGTCACCCTCAGTCTTCAGTTTAACAAACTTTACTTCTACAAGTTCTTTGAATGAGTTATTATAGTTCAAACATCTCGCTTAGTATTGACCATTAGCAATATGATTCTTAACCATTTTATTTTCAGTATTTGAATACCAAACCATGGGGGAAAATTTACATGTAATTGCACTTCAGTCAAGAAAAAGGCTCTTCGATTAACACTTTAGCTTAACATGTTTTGTCAAGTTCCAACATGCCAGGAAATGGCTGCTGTTACAAGTTAAGCTCTTCACAGACACATTATTTAAGCAATGCACAGATGATATAATGCCCTGTCTTTTGGTTATATCCATCTTCCTCACTGCTTTACAGCTTGACATCTATGGGTGATAATGTGGTGGCCCAAGATTTGTCTGTTTGTGGGAATGGTCACACAGTCTAATTAAATGAATCTATCACACATAGTTTTATATTAGAAGCACCCACTGACAATCAACAACATTCATATACATAGAATGACTTGAAGACACACAACAACAACAAGGAGTGCATTTACACTGTAGAAATAATGCAATTTGACACCACTTTATCTGCCATGGCACCATCTTATAGAATTCTGGAATTTGTATTTTTATGAGGTACCAGCATTCTTTGAAAGAGAAGGCTAATGACCTTGTAAAACTACAGATCACAGCATTCCACAGCCTGGCACTACAACATTTAAAGTGGTGTCATTGTGCTATTTCTACAAGGTAGATGCACCCAAGGTGAGTGAAATATACAGTCCTACTGTTCCCCCCCCCC
>NW_024822849.1:0-1732 GCF_019175285.1 Sceloporus undulatus
ATTTAGGGTTAGATAGATAAGTTGATAGATGGAATGGGGAGTTTTTAGAAATATATAGCACAATTTTATAATGAGCATCTTTATTATGTAATAGGATCTCTGTAAAGGTATAAATGGATAGGTGTGAATGTTGTTTGTATGTTTATATATTTTGTATTGTTTTAATTTTAATAAATAAATAATTATATATATAAAAAAAGAAATTAATAGTCAAGAACTTCAACTCACCAAAGAATTCTTGTACCTCCGCAGCCTCTTTCTTTTGGAGCCCAACTCCCTCCGCTTGGCCTCTGTGTTGGCCATCAGGTGGCAGGGGCTCCTGGTGAACCAGCACTTGGTCACTTCCAGCAAGAGAGGCCCCAAAGCCGTGTCCAAGGGGGCCGAGATGAAGGTCCTGAGAAAAGGGACCAGGGTTAGGATTGACTTGGCAAGAAACCCTGTAGCACTCAAAGAAACAGAGAACAGCATCCTGCTGGTGACATACGCAGGTGACATATGCCTCCTTTGGGCCAATGGAGAGGTAGACATCCCCTTCCTCCCTCTGCTCCAACCAAAGCTCCCTGAACCTAGCATAGATTCACTGTAGCTCCCCTACACGACAGTTACTCCATGCCCTATTAGAGTGATGAAGGATGAGGGGATGGGGAATTGGAGAGGGCCCTGTTTATGTCCCTGTAGCTAGATGTGAAATGACTGCATCATAAATAAATCATCTTCTGAAACCTCCAGAGGCCCCCAGTGCTTACCCCCAGCACCATCCCCTTTCCAAAGAAGGCTGCATCGGCACTATAGAAATAAGGCACTTTGACACCGCTTTAACCGCTCAGTGCTATGGGATCCTGGGATTCTACCTTTGGGATACTTAGCCTTCTCTGCCGCAATGAACTACAAATCCCAGGATTCCAGAGGACAGAGCCAGGAAATTAAAGTGGTTTTGAACCGGATTATTTCTCTAGAGCAGATACAGCCTAAATTGGTTGTAAAAGGATAGAAGCACATAAGTCTTGTTTTTATCCTCCAAATAATGGTTTTCCTTTTAAAAAATAAGTAGTTTGTTTTAGTCTGTAATCCTTTGACTTAAGCATTAATAAACTTATATATAAAAAGTCTGTAATCCTTATTTTTGTTGTTCTTGTTTGTTTCTATTTTTATTTGGTCATTTGAGATGGCTTCCTTCTTGAGTGAAAAGCTCTTAGTAAGAAACTGGGGAGACTGTTAAAACCTCCCAAAGGAGCTACTTTTGGCCTTTTTTGGGGGACAAGCCTCCTCTTAGAAGCCAAAGCCCAATGTCTGTGAAGAACAATAATAATAAGGCTTGTATTAAAAGTATGCTCCCCATTTCTGATCCCTTTTAAAACCCATGTTCCCCAGAAGGAGCAGAGCTGTGTAATAAGAAAACCCTTTCAGAAAAGAGACACAAAAGACACACAAAGAGACACACTTCCTTCCTTTTGGCCCAAGGAGCCTGGCCTCCTGACTCTGGAGCCTCAGGAGAGAAAGAGAAGCCCCTGTTCAACTGAGACTCAGAGAAGCTTCTGGAACATTATTCCCCACAGTCATAAGCAGCACAAAATGGCCGCCAGAATACAAAATGGCTGCCTCTGTCTCAATGCTTGGCAGTTGGCAGCTTGAGCCTTCAGGGAACCCAAAATGGAGGATGAAAGGGCCCTAAAGTCAGAAGGGATCCCAAACAGGATTTCCAAACCTTAACAACCCCTAAAATGCCAAACCA
>NW_024822850.1:0-1732 GCF_019175285.1 Sceloporus undulatus
TTTGATAGGGATTAATTCCTGTTCTCAAGTGTCTTTTTCCTTGCTGTTAAGCCTCACCTTGGTCAGCATAGTCTATCTGTAAAAACTGTCTTGGCTAAAGTAGGAAAAAGGTTTTGTCTAAGTTGCTTTATACTCTCATGGCTAAAAAGGACTACATATCCCATCTACCTAAATTGTGGTACATGTTTAGAAACAGATTCTAGTCCTCTTGCACCTAAAAATTGTTCATTTGTCTGTCTGTTAATGTGTTTGGAGTTGTGCTACACTTTTGCAACCCATAAGTCTGAATATCTTGTACTCTTCCTCCATTTGTGTTGTTTTGCTTCCTTCCTTTATACATTGTTTCCTAGAGAGAGAGCTTCTCTTACCAGCACAGTCTATCTGTCTCTCTTACTCTTCATCTGGGTTAGCTATAGTGGGATTACTGGGAGGGGAAAACCCCTCCTTCTCCTCTGCCTCGTCCTTTTTGTTTTTGAGTTTAATCCTGTACTCCATAGGTCTGCTTGCAGAAAAGGATTTGCTAAAATAGATTTCCTCATTTTTGCTACAGCCTCAATATTGCCCTTTGTCTTGTCTAAGGTGTTGCTTCCTCTGCTTCTGTATTTTCATACTCTTCACATGCTCAGAGAACAATGCAAGTTCAGTTTGTTCACAATGCCATCTGTCTTTTCTGAGCTCTCCAGTTCTCAAAGTAAAAGGCACATGCCTTACCTTTTTCTTTCAATCTCAGAAGTGGTACACCTTCTCAATTAAAATGGTGCAAATATCCCAAATTTCTTTCTTGAATTTTGCCTATGCCCAGAAGTTAAAGGGACATAAAATCCCCTCTTTCTCCTTTTTAATGACCCCAATAGCCTTGTTCTATAAAAACAAAAAAGGGGGAATGCGCCCCCCCACCAATCAACACAAAAAGGTTGTGAACCGGGTCATATCTATTGTATTTGATTTGCCTGGAATAATTTAATTACACTGTCTGATTATTTATTTCCAACACAGAAACATTTCCTTCATTTTCCCTGCTGCTGTGGCCCTTTGTGTGATTTTGACAGTTTCCAGAGACAGCGGAAAGGACCAGCAACCCCCGTCATTTGGGGAAGAGGTTGTGCAGCAGTGTCAACCCCAATAGGCACAATATGGACATCAGCCAAGTATCTTAAACCTGCACACGGCATCAAGGCCTTCAGAACCTAATATTTCAATCCAATCAACAATTTCACATGATGTCAAATGATGAACAACATGAACTTAGAAATGCCACTCTGGACAATGGAGCAGCCATAGACTATTTACTTTTGCTATGTGAAGAAATCAAAAATATGTGCTGTATTAACCCATAATTCTATGTTAACTGTTGTACTTGGTTTATTATGTTTGACCAGTGGAGCCCCTTCAGACCAGTGGTATCAAAGGGGAGATCAAAATGTTTGGGAAAAGAGATTTCAGTTATATATACAGTATCCATGTTTTGTTGCCACCTGGATAGTTTTTTAATTGTAACTGTCAAACTCATAATTCTATACCTGCCAATGTGTCTGATGGCACACAGTGCTGTCTGAGTAGGCTTGTTCCTGTTCTCTAGCACCCTTCTATCTTGGATGTTTTCAGGGTTCAAAAAGCAGTAACACTCACCTCTGACTACAATATACCTCCATAGCCCAGCTGAATACTTTTGCTGTGTGAAGACGTCAAGATATGTGTTGTTTCAAATTGTCAGATAACTCTTGTTCCATTA
>NW_024822851.1:0-1732 GCF_019175285.1 Sceloporus undulatus
AACTTTTCTGGAACATGGCCACATAGCCCGAAAAACCCACAAAAAACTATGGATGCCGGCCATGAAAGCCTTCGACTTTACATTAAAAAGTACATTTGTTTTTGGTAACTCTCATAAACTAGGATTTTTTCTCCCATATGATTCTGGCTATAACCCAAGATTAGAATTCAAAGATGACATCTCCAGTTATCCAACAACAACAACAACCCTCTTCAAATTTGACAAAACAAAAATTCAGCCTGTAAAAGGTGTTCAGAATTTCTCACCAATCGATTTACTTCCTTCCCATTATTATTATTATTATTATTATTATTATTATTATTATTATTAAACTTTATTTATGAAGCGCTGTAGATGTACACAGCGCTGTACAAAAGTCAATAAAATCAAGAATATATTGGCATACAATCTAAAGGATAATAACAAATAAATAAAACAAGAGATAATATTATAAGATAGAATTGAGTAAAAAGGAAGCAAGTTAAAAACATCAAATACAATATATAATATCGAATCAAATATCAAATCCTGCATATTGGTGGCATAGTGGTTAGTTCTGATGATCTAAAGGCTGGCAGTTCAAGGCCTGAGTGCAGCATGATGGGGTGAGCTCTTCTCACTAGTCCCAGCTTCTGCCAACCTAGCAGTTCAAAAGCATGCAAATGCAAGTAGATAGGGAGGTACCACTTCAGTGAGAAGGTAACCGTGTTTGGTGCAGTCATGCTGGCCACATGAACAGCAGATTCATCTTTGCTAGCTCTTTAGTTTAGTAATGAAGATGAACACCCCCTCCTACAGTCAGTTATGACTAGGCATTTATGTCAAGGGACTACCTTTACCCTTACTTTTTAAAGGTATTATAAATACTTTAGTCCCATCCACAATATATAAACCACCCCACTAAAGTAAACAAAAAGTGTCCATGTCCAATACTGAAAATTAAGTTATATTTAAAAAAGATGTCTGTTTGTGCTTATGTGACTTTCTCTAATGACCAAAGTGTGCCATGAAAGGTATGGATGTACCCAATTGCCTGCAAAAATAGCATGAGTATTGTTAGGCACTAAAGAGATTATCACCCTTTCCTCCTAGGCTTGGCGTGGGCTGAAACTTTTTAAAACTTTTTTAAACCAGGTGTTATTGCATGCCTCTTTCGAAAAGTGCCAGAGGTTGGCATCATGTACAAATTAGAAACATGATGCCAAGATCAGTACAGGATGCCTCAGGACAGGGCATGGAAGCATGCGATAACACCCATTTTAAAAAAGTTTTAAAAAGTTTCAGCCCACACCAAGGCTGGGAGGAAAGGCAGTGTGATAATCTCAAATCTTCCTGCAATACATAATTAATTTCTAGGACCCACTTTTATAGATACAGTAGCTACTAGACTAGATGGTTTTCAGAGATGTAAAATTGTGAATATGGCCAGTATCAAATAGAGAACACACTACTGTCCACGAATGGTACCCTGTATTATAGTTGTCTGGGGGAGGGCAAAAAAGGAGAGCCACAAATAAGGGGTAGATCAGAAGAACAAAAGATGCTGGATACTTACTTCTTGTATCTCCAAATTATTTCAGTGGCCACCAGAGGATGTGCAGAATTAACTTCTTTTATGTTCCTTTTCTTAAGAAAACAATAGCACCTTCTAAGTCCAAAAGATTATCCTGAATCTCATGGAATTAGAATAAGCCTCATGGGCCTTGGAGTCCAACCCCTTGCTCAGTTAAGG
>NW_024822852.1:0-1732 GCF_019175285.1 Sceloporus undulatus
CAGAGAAACAAGTCATGCCAGACAAACCTAATCTCTTTCTTTGATAAAATTACTAGCTTGGTAGATGAAGGGAATGCTGTGGATATAATATATCTTGATTTCAGTAAGGCCTTTGACAAGGTTTCCCATGACATTCTTGCAAACAAGATAGTGAAATGTGGGCTAGACAAGGCAACTGTTACGTGGATTTGTAATTGGTTGACCGGATGAACCCAAAGGGTGCTCAACAATGGCTCTTTTTCATCCTGGAGAGAAGTGACCAGTGGGGTCCCACAGGGCTCTGTCCTGGGCCTAGTGCTATTCAACATCTTTATCAGTGACCTGGATGACAGAATTGGGGGGCATACTTATCAAATTTGCAGATGACACCAAATTAGGAGGAGTAGCTAACACACCAGAGGACAGGATCAAAATTCAAAATGACCTGAATAGACTAGACTCCAGAGAGCTGCCAGGGGTCTGGCCGGCTGGCTAGCCCACAGTGAAGGCCGCTGCGTTGTCTTGGGGCCCCATCTTCATCAATTTCCAGGGGCTCACCCCGGTAGCCCAGGACTCCCCCCTTCAGAGGATCCCGTTCCGAGAGGAGTTCGGATCAACTCCGCCAACTGTCCCATCATACGGTCTGGGCGTTCTGTTGCGCCACATGAAGCTGGTCCAAAATCATGGAACCAGGTGAACCAACTTTCCAAAGGGCCCCGCCCCCGAGGACGTGCCCGCGTTCTCCACCAATGTGGGCGGGGCCGGCGCTCCAGCCGTAAGGTTAGGGTTTTGGGGTTCCATAATAATTTTCTGTTGGACACAAACAAACTTGTAGACCTTCGGGATGCTGTGCACTTCAAATAAACTTTAATGAGGTAGTGAGCTTCACTCCCCTTTACAGATAGATATTGGGTCTTCCTGGACTCGGGTCCAGTTACAGCACAGACTCGACTCTTGGTCCCTCAACAACAAGCCAGAGTGTCTAGGTTCCCTCACCCAGCCTCTACTGGTCTATTTCTCAATGAGCAAAATGCCTTCTCCGATAGTTCGAGCTCAGCTTTCTCCCTCTCCGTTGGCTGTGGCCCGTGCTCCCACTTTTCTCCTTGTAGATCCCACCAGGCCCCTTCTAGGTTAGGTCGACTTTGGTCAGCTCGGCCCCAACCAAGATTTCCAAGCTACCTTCCCACCATGGGTCAACTAATTTGACTGCTTGATGAGGTCTGACTCGAGGATGTCCATGAACAGCTTGTAGGCTGATGGGACACCCCGCCCAAAGGGGGCCTCTTGTTACCTGCGCTCTCCCTTGTCCGTCCGCCTCACCAGGCCCCCATCTTCCACGTGCTCTCCTCCCCCCGAACACCTCACCCTCCCTCCTTATAAGGGCCCCGGGTACCTCCCCTTCCCTCTTGGGCATGTCTACCTCTTCCTATCATTTCTCCCCCTGTGTTGCCTTGTCTCCTCCCTCTTCTTCATCCCTCTGGCGCCCCCCTGGGCCCTCCTGCCCACCTGCCTGCTCCCACACCAGCTCAACCTGAAACTCCTCCTGCACCACCTTTTTACAGCAGATCATAAGACTCTGTATGTGTGTGTATTGCCCCAAACAAAACATCACAGATTTATTGATTTTTTATTTTATTTATTTCATGTGCATGCTGCTTTTCTCCAAAAAAAGGTGGCTTAGTACAATTACTAAGGAAGGCCAAGGAAGAAAGTGTAAAGGCAGGATTACTGCTAAACATAAAGAAAACAAAAA
>NW_024822853.1:0-1732 GCF_019175285.1 Sceloporus undulatus
ATACATACAAAAATGTGTTTTGTGTGCACATAAGAATCTATGTGAGATGGCATGTTTCCCCATATGTTCACATAGAGTCTTGGCAATATGGGATGACATGTCTGCACATTTGGGGATGTTGGCCTCCCCACTGAAGGCAGGTGGCCCCTGACATGCTTCCCTGATGCCAAATGAACTCTTAGGTGAAAATAAAATAAAAGCACACTTGTGTGCTTTATATGAATCACAGAGTTGGAAGAGACCACAAGGGCCATCCAGTCAACCCCCTGCCATGCAGGAATACACAATGAAGGCCATACAACCTGTGTTTAGAAACCTCCAAAGAAGGAGACTCCACCACACTCCAAGGGAGTGAGCTCCACTGTTCAACAGCTTTTACTGTCAGGACGTTCTTCCTAATATTGAGGTAGAATGTGCTCCAAGTATAGAACTTGCATGCTTAAAGTAAATTACCCTGCTGCTCTTGTTTCCTCCCAAACCTCACTCTTTCCTCACTGGTCACACTGTGTGTCATAATTCTTTCCGAGGTGATGAATCAAATTCATTTCCAATCCACCTCATGGCCACTCTCACATATGGACCATTGTCAGGCAGCTGCAGTTCCTTATGACTGTGTCCAAGGAAAGATCTTCTAAGTTCCATAGCCTAAATGGGCCAGAAAAACTACATTTTAACTACATTAAAGTTGTTAACAGTGGGGGCTGGAGGCTTCCATGCTGGTCTGGAGGTGGGTATGCTCCAGGTTTCAAAGAGGCTGTCCAAGGTTCTGAATCCCATCTGAAAGATAAGATTCAGCACCTTAGCTGATTTGAGGCTCAGCCTAAAACCCAGAGCCGATTCTCTGCTATTGCTTTTTAGAGATTCAGTGTGGTGTAGCGGTTTGATCGTTGGACTGTGATTCTGCAGACAAGTGTTCAAATCCCCACTTAGTCATGGTGACATTCTCTCAGCCTCAGAGGAAAGCAATCCCCCTCTGAACAAATCGTGCCATGAAAACTTCATGATAGCTTCACCTCTGTGCCTCCAGAAGTCAAAAACAACTTGAAGGCACACAACAGCTGCTTGTTATGCCACTACCATGGCAAAGCATGTGCTACAGCTTCACTCAGACTTGACAATATTGTCTTCCTTGAAATATGCTATACAAAACATAATTAAAAAGTCAATTAATATTAACCCCACCAAAGTTGGGTTGTGTCTGAGATAAGCTGAAAATATCTGTCATACTGCCAAGAGTCATTCATGAAAGTTAAATTCCTATAAAATAAGCCATTTTCTACATTTATACCTCAAATTATTATGAAGTATCATCAAACCTTGCTCTGGTACACCGCCAAGTTTCAGATCAATCTATAGAGACATGTCCTGAGTTTAAGCCCATAGAATTTACTCTCCCCACCCAACCTCTGCTTACAAGGCAGAATGCAATTCATCTGCCTTGTGCTTAACATAATATTACTCCTGAACATGAGATTGAATGTAATTAATTATTAATGAGAAATTTGCCCCTGAAAAAATAGGAACTAGCACTTAACTATACTAATTACATCTGGCTGAAGCCTGATGGACTTATTTGCACTGCACCATCAGTGTCAATGTTTTCGTGAAATTAGGAGGAGTTCTTATGATGATAACTTGTGCCACTATGGATGAAATAATCAACTACATAAAATATCCCATTACACATGTTGCAAATGTGCTAACTGAGCTGTCCCTTTATTTATTTTCACGT
>NW_024822854.1:0-1732 GCF_019175285.1 Sceloporus undulatus
TGCAGAGGAACGGAGCTCTACAGGAAGCTTATTCCACGATGAGGGGGCAACGATAGTAAAAGCCCTCTGTGAGGTCCTCGCCAGATGAGATTTAGGGACCTCCAACAGATTTGTCCCAGATGTTCTGAGTGTGCGGGGCGGATTATATGGGGAGAGGCGGTCCTTCAAGTACCCTGGACCCAAGCCATTTAGGGCTTTATAGGTCAAAACCAACACCTTGTATTGAGCTCGGAAGCGAACGGGCAGCCAGTGAAGATCTTTTAAAATAGGTGTTACGTGGTCCGTCCTGGAACTACCAGCGACCAGTCTGGCTGCCATATTCTGCACCAATTGTAGCTTCCGGGTTTGGTACAAGGGTTGCCCCATGTAGAGCGCATTGCATAAATCCAACCGAGAGGTTACCAAAGCATGTTCAACAGTTTAAAGGTCCCCTCGGTCCAGGTAGGGGCGCAGCTGGCGTATCAGCCGAAGCTGATAACAAGCACTCCTGACCGTCACATCCACCTGGGATGATAGCTGGAGCGATGAATCAAGGAGTACTCCCAAGCTGCGCACCGAGTCCTTCAAGGGGAGCGTGACCCCATTCAGGACAGGCTGACAAATCTCACCACCTGGAACCGGGGAACCTATCACCAGTACTTCCGTTTTTCCTGGATTCACACTGAGTTTGTTCTCCCTCATCCAGCCCATTACCGATGCCAAGCAGGCATCAAGAGGAGAGATGCCACCCTTAGTTACTGTATCAGTCGGAGACACAGAGAAAACTATCTGGGTGTCATCAGTGTACTGATAACACCGTGCCCCGTGTCTCTGGATGATCTCTCCCAGCGGTTTCATGTAGATGTTAAAAAGCATAGGGGACAAAATCGCTCCCTGAGGGAGACCAGATGTAAGGGCCCTCTTGTCGGAGCGACAGTCCCCCAGCTCCACCATCTGGAATCTACCTGAGAGGTAGGACCGGAACCACTGCAGAGCAGTGCCCCCGATACCCAACTCCCCCAGGCGTTCCAGAAGGATACCATGGTCGATGGTATCGAAAGCCGCTGAGATGTCCAAGAGCACTAACAGGGACACGCTTCCCCTGTCCATGCTCAGACGGAGGTCATCAACTAATGCGACCATAGCAGTCTCAACTCCATAGCCCGCCCGGAAGCCGGTTTGAAATGGGTCCAGAAAATCGGTGTCATCCAAGATCGATTGAAGCTGGAAAGCGACTGCTCTCTCGATCACCTTCCCCAGAAAAGGTAGCAGCGAGATGGGCCGATAATTGTTGTGAATCAGGGGATCTAAGGAGGGCTTCTTAAGCAAGGGCTTAACCACTGCTGCTTTCAATTTGGATGGAATTTAGATGACCCTCTCTTAAAGATGTGTTAACAATGCGGTGCAACAAGGTCAGCACCACATCTCCCCCCTGAGCTGCCAACCATGAGGGACAGGGATCAAGAGAGCACGTCGTCTTCCTAACGCTTCGAAGGATCTTGTCCACTTCCTCGGTACTGACAAACTCAAAGTGATCCAGTATAACCGGGGCCACGGACGCTTCGGACGCCTCTCTTATAGGACCTGCATAAATACTGGCGTCAAGATCAGCCCTAATCCAAGAGATTTTATCCGCAAAGAAGTTGTTAAATTTGTCACAGCAGGCTGTAGATGGTGCTAAGATAGGGCTCAGGGAGGAAGGGAGCTGGGTTAACTCCCTCACAACCCTGAACAGCTCTGCTGGACGCGACTC
>NW_024822855.1:0-1731 GCF_019175285.1 Sceloporus undulatus
CAAGAGTTTTATCTTTTCTGGAAGCACTGACCCCTTTCTACTCTCTCATCGATCCAGCCTTCAGTGACAGCATAAGCACTTATGCCTTCTGAAATTTTGTAAGTTTGTTGGCATTGTTTTCCTTTGCTTCTTCCTTTAGCTCCTAAGTGTTACCCTCAACTTATCCACGGCTTATAGCAAAATCCATAATTTGGCCCTAAAACCTGCCCTCGACTTATACATGAGGTCGACTTATAGTCGAGTATATACGGTAGTTATTTTTAACTCATCGTTTCCAAAGTGCTGATTTTGCCCTTTTGTTCTTTGCACTGTTCACAGACCCAGAGAGAACACAATGCAATAATGGCAGGGAAGAGGAGCAGGATGAGGAGTTAGGAGGCTGTAAACCCTTTGCAGGGATTGTGGGCCTTAGGCATATGCCCAGCCGTGCCTACCTTGGGTCCTGGGCCCTGCAGATATCTGCCCTGAGTTGACTCCATCAAAGCCAAGCTCTGCTGCAAAGCTGGTTGTGTGAATCAGCCCGGAGACACACGTTCATGTCCTCAGAAAGCAGCAGACCGACCATTTCTGCACGTTCGGTTCTTTTATGAGCCTTTGATGTTGTGCAACCATAGAAGGTGTCATTTCCTCCCACTTCTTATGAAGCCAGCAATCCCTCTCCCTTTAGATTTTTTAAAAAGAAAAATGGAGTGGGGGCGTGAGCCGATAGTCAAAGCAGCTGCAATTGTCACTCGATGGTCCATTTCCAACTCAACTCTTCTGGAGTGCTGCAGTGCACCCTTTTTAAAATTCCTTCTCCATGGACAGCAGGGAGAATGGGATTTGGGTTTCTAATTTTGTAAAGGTCTCTTTGCATTCCTGGTTGGAACCAAACTATATTTTGCACTTTCCATGCAAACCAGAACCAGAAACTGTGCTCCCCAGGGAAGATTAAGGGAGGTAAAAAATGACAAAAGGGGAAATAAAACCTAACCAATACAAAAGAAAAAAGAAATAAAGTTAGGGTGATAAAATCTTGCACAGGACCTTCGTTCTTTTCATTGTATATCATTTGGACTGTTCAACTTATTTGATCATTTTCTTTGGTTGATTTGAGAGTTTTTAAGAACATATATACATAGGTGTATATACATTCATGTTATTTTTAAAAAATATTAATTTTCATAGATTGGATAGTATTTTATAACCCCTAACTTCAATTCTTTTCTTCTTCTTCTTCTCCTTCATTTTTTCCAATTAGGAGAGGTCCAAGTGTAGCCTTTAGTGTTGCTTGACAAGCCCTGGGATAGTCCACTGGTGGAGAAGGAGAAAGCAAGCAAGCAAGCAAGGATGAAGATGTGGAGTCGGAAAAGGACTGATTAGAGAGAAAACCTGGTGGCTCCACCAACTTAGGGCTCTGGATCCTCCTATCATCCATGTTGGCTCCACCTACCAGCAGCCGAGAGCTCTCCATGTTACCAGGACATGCTCCCAACAGTGGAGCAATGGATCGATTTGGGGTTTAACCTGAACTTTAAAGGACATATCCAAGGCGCTGAACCGAGTTTGGGGATAGGGTTAGGTCCCTTGGGACATATCCACATTGAAGAAAGAAAGCAGTTTGACACCACTTTGTCATGGCTCCATCCTGTGGAAATCTGGGATTTGTAGTTTGGTAACAGCCTGGTCTGTCAGAGAGCTCTGATGCATCGCCAAACTACAAATCCTAGGATTCTGTAGGAGAGAGTCATG
>NW_024822856.1:0-1731 GCF_019175285.1 Sceloporus undulatus
GGGAGTCACAGCTACCTTTGATAAACAGATATTATGTATATAAATAGCATCTAAAACCTTTTGCTTACTTTCTTGTCCAAAGGATTATTTGGAAACTTAGGCACGTTACAGACCGCCCTCAAGCGGCCGTTCTCTCGCCGCTGCCATTAGCTGCAGCAGGAAGCCCCAGTGGCCAGACCGTGAGTCTTCCGGCCGCAGTGAAAGGGAGCGCCAAAATGGTGCTCCTTTTTGGCCCCCGGAAGTGGCGCCACAAGGCGTGAGGCACGCACTTGCGGCGTCACTTCCGCCACACCACGTCTGGACGCAGAGCGTCCACAATGTAAAAATGGCAGCGCCCATGTCGATGGGCACTGCCATTTAGGACGTGCTCCACACGTGTCGGTAATGGGGTCGGTTAGGAAGCTAACCTAACCCTAGCACGCCCCTTCCTAACCCTAGGACACGTAGAGCGCGTCCTAAATGGCGATCTGTAACCCACCTAAGTTAGGATTGTCAATTGTAATCTTTGAAATCAGTTACATTATATTATTTTATAAATTTTAATCAATTTAAGAATGTTTTTTAAAAAAAAGAGTAGGAAGCAAACATGAGTGGGTTAAAGACAGAGGGGAAGCAAAAGAAATGGTATTTTGAAAAAATACAACAGTGACTTCCCTTCAGCTCAACTAGACAGAGGGAAAGAGCGAGAGAGAGAGAGAAACCATAATTTCCAAAGTGAAATAAGTATCAGGAAGACTGTACTATCTTTCTCTGTCATAAAAACATATACAGTGCTTTATATCAAGTCAGAAGATGGAAGTGTTGTGCACCATGCATGTTTGGAGGCAAACTGCAACTGGAATGTATTACCCTGTCCAAGGTCATACTGTTTAAATTAAACTTACAGTACAATGAATGACACTTTAGACTACACTCGTCCACATTTACTGGGGTTAGCGGCACAAACTGCAAATAACAAAAACACTATGAGAGAACACCTCTCTATGAATCTCAAGATCCTCCAGTGCAACTGTGGTCAACATCTGCCAGACATTGATCATAGAATTGTGCTGGAGGAGGTACAAAAGTGGAGGACAAAAGCTACAAGTTGATACAGAAAAGAAAAAAAAAGGAAAGGTCAGAAGCCCAATTCAGAAGTCATACTAAAAGAGAGTTGGAAAACATAGCCCTCCAGATTATTCAGGCTGCAACTCCCATAATTTAGGCCCAAAACACACGGGCAAAATGATGCGGCTTCAGGTCGCATTGGGGGTATGGTGTTTAGACAACATGCATCCCAAACGCAACCTGAAAATGTGCCAGGACTGCGCCAATGAAAAAGAACCAGGCCAAAAAGGATAGAATCTGCTCCTTCCGGTGACCGGCTTTAGGGCCTCCGTGGTGGCCCAGATTGGGACCAGGCATGTGCAGTTGCTGTAGTCTTGGTGCGAATAGTGCCAGCATGGCCTCACTCCCTTCCTTTGGGCCCATCTGTTATGGGACTTAGTTTATTCATTTATTTAAATATTTATATTCCACTCTCTATTGAAAGATGTCAGGGTAGCATACAATAAAAACAATTTGACAATCAAATTAAAACAATATACAAATTAAAAATCATTTTAAAAGGCCAAAAACATTAAACAATTAAACACTTAAAACTAGTTAAAATGGCTTAAATCCATTTAAAATCCCATATACATTTCTGTGGATTTGCATAAAACCAATTAGCCTTCATAGGTAAACAACCAC
>NW_024822857.1:0-1731 GCF_019175285.1 Sceloporus undulatus
CCCAGCTCCACCAGGGCTAGCCTGAAGGAAGAGACTCCTCCCTCCATAACTGTCATTCTTCGGCCTGTGAGGGAGTGACCAGGCAGGCCCAGCTCCACCAGGGCTAGCCTGAAGGAAGAGGCTCCTCCCTCCATAACTGCCATCCTCCAGCCTGCAAGGAAGTGACCAGGCAGGCCCAGCTTCATCAGAGCTAGCCTGAAGAAAGAGACTCCTCCTTCCATAACTGTCATCTTCCGGCCTGAGAGGGAGTGACCAGGCAAGCCCAGCTCCATCAGGGCTAGCTTGAAGGAAGAGACTCCTCCCTCCATAACTGTCATCTTCCGGCCTGCGAGGAAGTGACCAGACAGGCCCAGCTCCATCAGGGCTAGCCTGAAGAAGAAGAGCCCTCCCTCCATTCCATCTGCCTTGGTCCAGGCCTCTGAGGGAGAGAAGAACCACTGGATCTCATCCGCTTTCCCACCACTATTCCCTTCTCCTTTTATGTCGTATCTTTTACATTGTAAGCCTGAGGGCAGGGAACCGTCTAATTAAAAATAATCATTGTAAGCGCTCTGATAGCCATTAGGGCTGAAGGGCAGGGTATAAATATCATAAATAATACTAATACTAATACTAATAAAAAGGGACATCTGTGTCAATCTGAATGGTAAGTCTTGATCAGTCACATTAGACACAGGACTATTCAGACTGTTAGTTCATCCATCTCAAGATTGCCTGTACCAGGAATGGAAAACAGTGACTCTTCAGATGTTACTGAACTCTTTATTCCCATCAGCCTTAGGCTCCATTCCCACTGGCGGTTTTGCTCCTGAAGGAACTGGGCAGATTTGGGGGGGGGGGCACCTCCCAAATCTCTCCATAAGCGAGTACCCACTACAAATTGAGGTGCATTTTAACCCGAATGCCTTCTTCAGAAATCGGGTTTAACATGAAGGTGCCTGTTGTCAATCAAGCGATCGTCATAGGTGACGTTTGCAGCACTCACTGGGGCATCGGAAGTGTGCTTCCCCCCTCCTTTTTTTTAAAGAGCCAGGTGCCAGAATGCGCAGATTCTGTCAAATTTAAAAACCTCTTGTGTGTGTGTGTTTTGGGCATTTGGGTCAGTGCAGGTTATGATCTGCCCTTGGCCCCATTTTCAACCCCAAAATGCAAGCTAATGCATCCTGTATCCCCCCTCCTTGCCACCCCAGAATGCCTCTTAGACATGTAGTAGTAGTAGTAGTAGTAATAATAATAATAATAATAATAATAATAATAAATTCCTCACCTCGGAAATGCCAGAAAAGGATGCGATTGCCATGCATTTTTTGTTTGCTATTAAAAGCAATTCAGGGCTACCCCTGAATCCCTCAGAGACAGTAGCAAAAACATGTATCATTTTGCCAATTGGCCAAATTGACAAGAGCACCAAATGTAACATTCGAATTGTAGCATTCCATTCGCAAGTCTTGCCCTTTGCATCATTTCCCCTTTACTGGGAGCGAGCAAATGAAAGGGAAAGGGAACAAGCTTCTAGCCACATTCTATTTATATATATATCTGCCTCAAGAAAAAAAAAATGCACATATTTTGTCAAAAATAATTTTAAAAAATAAAAAAAGGGGGGAACTGACCCATGGAATCAATTGGGAATAAAAGGGAAATGCAGTTCAGGCATTCTGACTGTAGCATCCTCATATAACACTAATAATAATAATAATAATAATAATAATAATAATAATAATAATAATA
>NW_024822858.1:0-1208 GCF_019175285.1 Sceloporus undulatus
TTAATTGTATTGCCTCAGAGGCTGCTGCAAATAACCACACATAACAAGAAAGGCCACAACTTTATTAGCACGCAATTGGTAAGGGTTGGCACCAAGCATGAGGTCAGGATCTGTGAAATCAAACAACCCCATGTTTGTCTGATTATCAAAAAACCTGGCATGCACCAGGCGCTTGGGATGACCTAGGGGCTAAGGAACACAACTTGACCGCAAAACATGCCATGAGTTCACATATTCACTAAGCCCCTAGTCACCGGGAGGCGCTCCCGCGTTATGGCTCCCGCAATGGCCATACGCCTGCCCTATTCGCCCCCGGGTACCTATTGACTCCCAACCAGAGCTCCATAGCCCTGGTACCACACCGTGCAGATCCTGGCCTATGCTGCCGCCCCAAGTTGTGACAAAAAAATCCACAAAACAGCAGTGGGTGGGCGGGGGAAGCTGCTCCTGTCTTCCTCTCTTCCTAGCTTGGCTCCGCACCATGCGAAGCCAAGCACCGATTGAGGGACGGGCCTGCAGCACGGCCTTATATAGGCCTAAGCCCCTCCCCCCACAACGTGTGCTGCGGAAATCCTCCTCCAAGGCAGCCCAACCAATGGGCTGCCCTGGAGGACCAGAAGCTCCGCACCACTGAGCCCGACTCCCAGAGCGTCGCGGGGCGGACGGACCGCCCCTTCCGCCCCGTGCACCAATAGGGAGCCAGGGCAAGCCCCAGTGCATACTGGGGCTTGTAGTTTTTGCCGCCTCTAGCGGCAAAACGGTCTGCCAGGCTAGCGGGTGACTGTTTTTTAGTAGAGCCAATAGGTGGCAACAGGCAATGACGTAGATTTGTTGGGGTGAAATAATAAAAGCTTGAGTTGTACCTCACTGTGGCATCCAGATTCTCTGATAATTCTATAGCAGATGGAGGAGTAATGCATGCTTGGGCGCTTCCCCTTCCTACACCAAAAACAGAAGGGAAACTCCATGCAGATAGAAAGCTAATATGACTTGATTTATATTATCAAGAAAGGATGCAAAGCCATCTTCCTGACAGAGTTTTGGGTTTATAGAACTTACAGATATAAGGAACATTCTGTCATGCATGAGATATACTGCTTCTTTAAAAGGCAATCCCAGAAGGCATCAGTGATATTAGCTCATTGGGAACAATTAGAAGGGACCCTCTCTCTCTCTCTCTCTCTCTCTCTCTCTATATATATATATAT
>NW_024822858.1:1308-1731 GCF_019175285.1 Sceloporus undulatus
TATATATATATATATAGAGAGAGAGAGAGAGAGAGAGGGGGGGGGGACAAATGCAGTTGCTTTACATTCTCAAAAGCCAGAACAATCGTGGTCCTCTGCAGCTGTACCAACAAGCAGGGATCAATTGTTCAGTTCAGTTGTTTCTGTTCCTTTAAAAAGTTGAAGATTTTTGTTGAGTAGGTTATAATGGCTAACTGTTGAGTCTAAAGATATCTTGTACCTATTCCTGTTTCTCAGGCTCAAAGGTGCCATCTTTCAGGACTAAAGGTAGTAGGCAGAGTTTCAGGTAAAGGCAGATTCAAGACCATCAAGGGCATGGGGGTAATAGGGCTCATGAGAGTGTCTAACTCATCACATTCCTGTGGGTCACCCTGAATTCAGCACTTTACCATTGTGAATTGTCTATACGGTTATCTTCCTCAA
>NW_024822859.1:0-1731 GCF_019175285.1 Sceloporus undulatus
AATTCGTAACCTGGGTATTTCGTATCCCGAGGTACCACTGTATTGGACTATAACTCTGGAAATCAGGATTCAATTTGGTGATCTTGGGCAAGTGATGGCAAAGGCACACCCCCTCTGCAGAAACTTGCCTAGGAAACCCTACGATAGGGTTAACATAAGTAAAAAATGACTTGGGAGGCACACAACAAGGACAACAGAGTATAATAATGAGAACAGAGCCATAGTTTCCAAGCCAAGGGAAGTAATAACCCCACTATATTTTGTGTTGGCCCCATCTAGAGTCTTTTGTTCAGTTCTGGGCACCTTGTTTTAAGAAGGATGTACATAAGTTGGACCACAGAAGGGCAACAAGGATGATAAGAGGGATGGGGAACAAAACATTGAGGAAAGGTCGAGGAAGTTGGGCATGCTCAGTTTGGTGAAAAGAAGATGGAGGGGAAACATCATTGCCCTCTTTAAAATTCTCAAGGTTGGCCTCAGAGAGGGTGTAGAAGGTTCTCCGTTGCCCCAGAAGGGAGGACCAGGTCTATTGGTTTTAAGCTACAGGAGGGTAGATTTCAACTGAACATCAGAAGGGACTTTTGAGGGTAAGAGTGGCTGGGCAATGGAAGCAGTTACGTACAGAGGTGGGAGGCCTCTTCCTCTGCATATCTACCAAAAGAAGCTGGAGGGCTACCTGCTGGGGTTGCTCTAGGTCAGTGGTTCCCAACTTTGGTCTTCCAGATTTTGTGGACTTCACCTCCCTGAATTCCTTAATGCTGGGCAGGCTGTTTAGGGCTTCTGGGAGCCAAAGTCCAAAACACCTGAAAGGCCAAAGTTTGGGAACCACTGCTCTAGGTGGAGATCCTACATTGTACAGTATATGGTTGGACTGGTCATGAGGGTTGTGCAGGACACTGGATGAGGCCTGACTAGTGACAAGTATAATATGACTATTACTTCCCTCCACCTGGAAACTATTCTTCTTTTTGCCTTCTTTGCTGCAACATCACATGGCTGGCTTATGTTCAGCTTATGGTCACAGACTTTTAGCATTTGCATATTGGAAGCTAGCAAATCCTAGCCAAAGAAAACGTACAGAAAAGGGACCTCTCCGTTCAAGTTACACCCCTGAACTGGGATCACTTGTGTTTATGAAAACCTTTTGAAAAAAAGTAATTGAAATGAATTGCAACACACATAAACCAATCAAGACTGCAATATCCAACAGGCAAAGGAACACCAGAAGCTCCTTATTCCAGAGGCAGCCTTGGAAAAAACATCATCTTAGACTCTTGCAGCACTGCCAGGAGATTCTGAGAATTGTAGTCTAAACACAGCCTTTGCAGGGTCTATTCAGGATCGCCAGTTCGCCCTAGCAGTGACTCTCCATGGTCCAAGTGGTTTTTCACATCACTGGAGCCTTCTAAGTTGGAGAGACGGCAGTGGTGGGGTTTGAACCTGGGACCTTCAGCATGCAAAGCACAGACCCATGAGCCATCACTGTCTCTGTTTCCTCACCACCTTGTTTCCTCCAATCACTCACAGCCCCTGAGGGATGTATGCCTCTCAAAAGAAGCATTTCCGTGCCAGTCAGGCTATTTTGAAGATGTCACAACCTCTCCGGCTGCCACTTTGTGGTGTGACTTCCAGTGAGCAAGATGAGAAGCAGCAGGGAGGAAGGAAAGGAAGAGACACCTGACCTGGAAGACAGAGACTAATCCACCCAAGATAGGAGGGAGACCTGTCAGG
>NW_024822860.1:0-1731 GCF_019175285.1 Sceloporus undulatus
GAAAATGAAATGAACAGATATAGGATGGGTGACACCTGGCTGAATGAGACTATGTGTGAAAGGGATCTGGGAGTCCAAGTAGACCACAAATTGAACATGAGTCAACAGTGCAATGTGGCAGCTAACAAGGCCAATGCGATTTTAGGCTGCATCAATAAAAGTATAGTGTCTAGATCAAGGGAAGTAATAGTGCCACTCTATTCTGCTCTGGTCAGGCCCCACCTGGAATACTGTGTCCACAATTCAAAAAGGATCTTGAGAAACTGGATTGTGTCCAAAGGAGGGTGACCAAAATGGTAAGGGGTCTGGAAACTATGTCCTATGAGGCATGCTTTAGGGAGCTAGGGATGTTTAACCTGGAGAAGAGAAGGTTATGGGGTGATATGATAGCCCTGCTTAAATACTTGAAGGGATGACATATTGAGGAGGGAACTAGCTTGTTTTCTGCTGCTCCAGAGACTAGGACCCAGAGCAATGGATGCAAGCTCCAGGAAAAGAGATTCCACCTCAACATTAGGAGGAACTTCCTGACAGTAAGGGCTGTTTGACAGTGGAACAAACTTCCTCGGAGTGTAGTGGAGTCTCCTTCCCTGGAGGTCTTTAAACAGAAGCTGGATGGCCATCTGTCAGGAATGCTTTGATTTAGATTTCCTGCATGGCAGGAGGTTGGACTGGATGGCCCTTGCGGTCTCTTCCAACTCTATGATTTTATCATTTTATGATCCTAATCTACATTCGTCCCTCCATTTTCATGGACTTTGAGTCCGCAGTCTTGGTTCTTCATGGACCAGCAAGCGAGCAGGGTTAAAATGGTGCACACGTGAGAGCATGTGGCCATTCAAACCAATGAGGCGTGAATACTGGCGAATTTCCATTTTTGGGGAAGGTCTGCTCTTTGAAAACCACTATAACTAATTTGAGCCATATTGAATGGTGCAGAAGTACTAGAAGGTGAAGATAAAGTGCATGTGTATCTGTCTATGGCCCAGTACAGATTGCCCAAAAAGGGCAGTCTGCTGGTGCCTAGTTTTCTGCCGGGGGAGGGGGGAGGGGAATGCAGCAGACAAACTGTGCGGTTTCCCACCGGCAGAAAAAGAACCCGCAAAAGGTGGGTTCTTTTTGCGGCACAATACTGACACCGCAGTGTGCCCATGGTACACTTGCGACATCAGTATCGCACCGTGACATGCGGACACTAAGTGTCCATCACATCAAAATGGTGGCACCCATCTGTACAAGGCGCCACCATTTTTATGTACGGAATATGTGCTAGGGTTGCAGGGCGTCTGTAAGCGATGCCCCAAGGCAACCCTAGCACATCATCAAGATGTGCATCGAGGCCCATCTGTACCGGGCCTATATTATAGCTTCAAGAATGTGAATTCTACAAACCTGAACTTTAGTATTCATAGAAAAGAGACTCTGAAGATGTATGTCTTAGGCCAGTGATGGCGAACCTATGGCACAGGTGCCAGAGGTGGCACTCAGAGCCCTCTCTGTGGACACATGTGCCGTCACCCCAGCACAGAGTTTGCCAGAGTTTGTTACTAGAAAGCCAGAGGGACATGGCACTTTGCAATTAATAAGTGGGTTTGGGGTTGCAGTTTGGGCACTCGGCCTCCAAAAGGTTCACCATCACTGTCTTAGGCTTTGTGGTTTTTAAAATGGATTAGTCAATTTAAATCTGTCTGTAGCCTACAGTACTATTTTCAGTTACTAGGTGGCAAGCTT
>NW_024822861.1:0-1731 GCF_019175285.1 Sceloporus undulatus
GTAAGATTTCGGGTTACGAAGGGCTCCGCGGAACGGATTACTTTCGTAACCCGGGGTACCACTGTATATAATTATCCCTGTTCCCATGTTCTACAGCCTTTTTTTTGCAATGGTACCCTTTGCAAAAGAAATGCCTCCTCTATTTATCAATTACTTATTATTTGCAGACTCTGTCTACACTCGCCAGGAAACCTTACTGATGAGTTTAATGGCAAGCCGAAAGCATTGCAAATCACCTGTTTGCTTGTGCCATGTTCATTCTTTCATTAACTTTTTGTGTGCACTTTGCACAGCCTGTGTGTTCACACAAGTGATGCAGTTTTCCCAATGAAAACATGGCGTGGCAATTTTAAAATGGGCCTGCTGTGCTCTTGCTAGCCCAGCCCAGCGCTGTTTAATTTCAGGCGCATAATGATTTTAGTCATTTAATCTCATATTGGAGCTTGCACCCTCACCTATAGCTATGAAAAACTTTGCAAAACAAATGTGTTCCCTATGCATCCTGTTTGCACTCTCCAGTAAACATTGCTGCTGAGTTTTACGGAAAGGCAAAAGCAATGCAAATCACCTGTTTGTATTTGCCATGTTGATTCCTTCATTTACCTTTTATGCACTTTGCACAGCCTGTGTTTAACACCAGCGACGCAGTTTTCCCAATGAAAACATGGCGCGGCAATTTTAAAATGGGCCCGCTGTGCTCTTGCTAGCCCGGCCCAGCGCTGTTTAATTTCAGGTGCATAACGGTTTTAGTAACTTAATCTCATATTGGAGTGTGTGCCCTCACCTATAGCTATGAAAAACTTTGCAAAACAAATGTGTCCCCTGTGCAGCACCTAAAGTTTTATTGGCGCCATTGTGTCTCACCTCTCCTTGAACTCCTGGGGGAGTATAAAAGGCTGCTGGGAGGGGTCCCAGGCTTGTGGGTAGTGAAGATGGCGGAGAGAGGAGTCAGGAGATATATGTATTGGCGGACGGAGGAGATAGAACTAATGCTTGGCATTTTAAAATCGATGCCAACAAAGGTCCCTCAGCTCATGCAGTCCACCCCCCAGAAAAATATCCATATTTTCCGGAGGGTGGCTGCATGGCTAAGGACCGAAGGCAGGTATATCCAGGACGGGGTTATGACCTGCCGCAAATGTAAATATCTTAAATCTTATTTTTATGATATCCTAAAACGGCATGGCCCCAACCCCCCCCCCCCCGAGCTGCAGAAGTTACCCCAATTCCAACTCCTGAAGCAACTCTGGGAGATTGCTGGAAGTCCGAATCCCAAGGAGAGATTTCCTGCTGGTATGACTTATTATTATTAATTTATGTTGCGCTGCACATTTACACAGCGCTGCACATACAATTTTTTTAATTCGAGGGAACACTGCCCTAGAGCTTAATATCTGATTTAATTCCACTTTGAATGTAAGTTGCAGTTGTGATTCTTAATATCACTATTAAATTGTTTAATTTCCTTTTCAAAATGCAGGACGGAATGACTCTCCCCCCCGCAGCCCCAGAGCTCGGGATCCTTCCCCTTCCCCCTCTTCCAACCCTCCCCTTTCTGATGGTGAGGGTTCATCTGCTGGTTGGTAGGTTCCCCTATTGTTTATCATAGTATAAGATAATTGTACATGTTAAAATGAGTAAGTGCGTTGTGGTGCTTTGCTATAATGCCTTAATGTGATTTTTCCAGCCTTAACTTATGGCTGTTGAACAAGCATATGACTGTTGGAGTAT
>NW_024822862.1:0-1731 GCF_019175285.1 Sceloporus undulatus
AATCCTGTTGGTGTGCTATGTAGCTTTTTCTTGGATTGTACAGTAGTAGAAAGAGAAGGGAGACAAAATCTGCTGTCTGTGAGCAGCCTATTTCTCCAGTGCCTTTCTTTATGGACACAGCACCCTTCTGTCCTCCTATTACCATTACCCAGACCACTGAAATAACACCAGAGCAGAGTATCAACAGGATTCTGTCATAAGTGAAGCATACATTGCCCTTTCTAGTTAGCAGCAGCAGCAGGAGTGTGCTGCTTTTGTGAGTTTTGGAGGGAGTGTGGGCAGTGGCACCCCTGAGGCTGGTGTCACCGGATGTGCGTGGGGGCAAATTGCCTTGTCCTCTTCCTAGCCAGCCAGCTGGCTGGCCACCCAAACCTCTACAGCCTCTCAAAAGGCCTTCAGGGTCCGATGTGGCAACCATGCTGGGCTCTCAAGGAAAGCCCCTTCCGAAAAGGCCTTCAGGGTGGCTGTAGCTGTAACAGACCCTGAAGGCACTACCCCCCCCCCCCACTACTCAGGCACTACTACTGAGCTGACACCTCTGAAGAGCCCATTTAGGGTCCAATGCAGCTGTTGGGCAAGTGGGAAAGTGCCTCCTCTCCCTTGCCCAGGAGCCATGCCAGTCCTTCTGGATGTAGCACTCCACCAGGTGACACCTCTCTGGCGTGTTATCTGGTGCAGTCCGCACCCCCTGCAGCCCCAAGTGATGCCACAGAGTATGGGACAGTTGTTGTTCTCAGGTGTGGAAAGGAAGAAATAAGCAAATTCAGGTATTGGTAAGGAACCACAATAGAAAGAGAACTGGAGGTGCCAAAATCAAAAAACAAGCAGAATTTTTAGAACAGCTGAAAAGGTGGGACAAGAGAGGATTAATCAGGACAGTCCCTGCCAAACTGGGACAGTTGGAGGACATTACATTGCAAGTTATGTTAGTCACCTAATGTGATCACAGTTGCTGTGAAACAGCTGTTGTAATCCAAATTTCAGAATTCTGCGCCATTTAATATATTCTGAATAATATCAGCAAGTCCTGGCTACTAGAATTTCCTAGATGGCTGCCATCTAGTTAGAATAAATGAAAACTTAATGTTTCAAGCTGCTAGACTTGCAAAGGAAAATGTATTACTATAATATGAATCTCTCCTAATGAGATGTGGGTTAGTTTTACTAATACATTGCTTAAATGCTGTATTGGTTTTCCCAGCACAAACAAGTCTGAAAAGGCACTTAATCATTCAGCCTGAGCTTAATGTGCATCCATTCACTAAATCAACTAAATTGCTCTGCCTGTGGAGTGCTGATTTAAAATGTAATGTAAAAGTTTAATTTTACTATTGGTCGTATTTTATGTGATTGTCTTCTCTGTCTTCTCCCCCTTTGTCATGTCCTGCTTTCTTTCCCCACCCATTCCTGTAGAATGGCATGGTTAATGTCAACAGAGATTCTTTTTTCTGCATAGCAGTGGTTTTCAGAAAAGTAGCCATTTTAATCTCTTGCAGAATAAAAAGGAGAAAGGAGGGAGGAAGAAAGAGGAATGTAGCAGCCCCTTTAAGACTAATGGGTTTTAATTTTTTGCATGAACTTTCATGGATATAAATCCAAATGTGTTTATAAAACTAGTTAGTCTTAAAGGTGCTGCTTCATTCCTTTCCCCACATCCAGTTATCATTTTTATGCTTTCTGCATGACACTAAATTGTATTTTACTTAGGTTTTCTAAGATTTATTTGTATTT
>NW_024822863.1:0-1731 GCF_019175285.1 Sceloporus undulatus
TATTATTATTACATGAAAGTGTGTAAAATTCAAAGACAACATTGATTTTATTAACAATGAGTTATCCAGATGAAAATACCACAAACACCACCATATCAAACATTTAAGATATGCTTGAGGAGAAATATGGTATCAGCAGGTAGCAGCTGTACTCAGTTCTTTACTAAATAGACTTTGTGGTATCCAAGATATGCAGAACAAAGATTTTTGTTGTATGAGTTGGGGTATAAAGCTCATAAGGATATGAAGCACATAGATATAATGACAGGAGCTGCAACCCACTAGTTTGACAAAACTATGTAAACTATTTACTAACAGAGCAATTTAATTCATCATGCCATTTGTTTCTAAATCTTAGAATACTGAATTCATTAAATAAAAAGGCATATTTGAAACTCCAAGTTGGAGGGGGGGGGGAGGGAAATGATAGATTTTATTTATTTAAATAAAAATAGTGTGCTTGCAAAACGCCTTCTAAAGCAAGTTGTACTTTCTTGTTTCATAATTAGGTGCTGAGGTCACTAAATCAGGCATGGGAATTATGCAGCTCTCCGGGTGTTGTTGGGCTGCAGCTCTGAGAATTTTTTGACATTGCTTGTTCTGGTTAGAGCTGCTGGGATCTGTAGTCCAATGAGATCTGGAAGGTAGTCTAATTCCCACACAGAAGATAATTATTGAGTCAATGTAAGTCTAATCACTATTGTAAGAGTATGGTAATAATAATCAAGGTTAAGGTTGTAATAACTGGTCAGTCATTTAATCATCCTTCTAAGGAAGTTAAAAAGACCCAGCAGACACAACAGTAAATTTATTTAATATCAATGACTAGAAAGAGATCCAGTGGATTAATTCAGACTTTGGAGGAGTCTGAAATTTCTTAAGTTGCCCCTGATAGTTGACGCAAAAGATGGCTGGATATTTGAAGTGGTACTGAAGCTGGAAATCCTTTACAATTTTATATATCTTTGTACATTCCCCATGCTGGTTCACTGTGTCCCCATATAATCTAGGAAATGCATGATTCAATTTCTGTCTGATCCCAGATAAGCTCAGGCATCTGCCTAGCATGGCGCAGGAGATCATTCTTGACTGAACTGTGTAAGTGCTACAGTATCGCAGCTCTTGATCTGTCAGATCTACTAGTAGGACAGCAACATGATGAACCTTCTGTATATCCAATTTAATATCTTGTGGTAATGATAAAAAATACATTCCAAAAGAATGTATTCATAAAATTGTCAACCAGCCCAGCGGGCCCTGATCAGGTAGACCAAGGAAATGTAGATGAGTGTAGAGTGTGAAACCATGAAACATGGCCAGATAAAACACTGTGAAAAGCTGCAACATAGCCTTGGAAGCATCTGAATGGGCTTCCTAAGCAGTAATCGAAATCTCATGATTTGTATCTTAAAACTATATTGGTTTAATAGTTTGCAATCTATTCTGAGTCACAGTATTGTGCAAAAAGGTAGGACATAAATGAATAAAATATTAATAAATAATAAAACAGTTTAACAAATGGAAACGAGCAGGGTATACTTATCACACTAACTACTTTCATAGAATGAAGGCAAACACAGCACTCTCGCTTATCAGTGATTATGAGGGACAGCAACAACAGCGACTGTGTCAGTCCTCAGAGAACATGCAGGTGACCTGGGAAGTTTCAGTACCTGGAATGGCCCCTGCCAATTTGCAGAGGAGATGTATGGTGCTGGGAGGAGACTCCCT
>NW_024822864.1:0-1730 GCF_019175285.1 Sceloporus undulatus
CAGAGGATGGCCATGGCAAACTTCTCTGAAAAAACCTAATGCCAAGAAACCCCCATGATAGACTGGTTGTAGGATTGCCATAAGTTGGAAATGGGGGCAAGCAAGACAAACATACAGAGCAAAGGAAAAACCCCACCCACCACCCAGTGCCAGCAACACAGTCCCCTGTCCATGCAAATACAACGGTGCATAGAAACTGTCAACCTTTGTTTAAAAAAAACCCATGCTGCACCTTGTCTCCCAAACACGCCCTGCTCCCTGACTTTGGTGACCTCTGGATATCAGGCATCAATGCAGATAAGGGGACTAATTCACTGGTAGAAGAGGAAAACAGCTGTGTGGTGGTTTAAAGGGACCACTTGACAGCACGGGAAATTTGAATCCACTGGATATAAAGAACTAGTTTCTTTTCACCCACGGAAACACAAGTGCTGAGAGGGGGGAAATGGAGCTTTGCAACCTGAAAGCCAAGACTGGAGGGATGGTATGTTCTGCCCCACTGCCCATTACCCTCCCTCCTGGATGCCCCGAATCAGATTGGCAGTGTGTTCACATTGGTGACCGCCTCAGAAAAAATGGTGCTTTTGAAAAAAACCACAGTAAATGCCACCGTCCTCACTGTTGTCATGCAGGTCAAGTTCAACATTAAATTGCATTCCCCTGTTGTATATTTTACACCACCCCACCCTGCAATTCAAGTTAGGAAAAACTGGTGCAAGTATGAACGACTCCCCCTTTAAACAAGTTTCCAGACCGGTTTATGTCATAGTGTGAATGATCCCAAATTTTGTAACAGCTATAAGGTAGGCAACGTTGTGATGTATTTCTTACAAAAACCAAACTTTGCATTTTTGCAAAGTTGAGGATGACTGTTAGGGATATATCTGAATAAACTGAAAGAAAACCAATAGAATTTCCTGTAGAAAGAAACGATTATCTGGTTCTGTGAGTCCTTTTGAATATTTTGTATTCAGGCACTGAAAATGGAAATTGTGGTTTTTAATTTAAACATCTTGAAATTCTGCTCTTTTTACCCATTTTGCATGAGAGGGTGATTAGGGCAATAAAGTATCCTCAATAATAATTTGGCTATGAAGATCTCCCCTCAATTTCCCTGAGAGCTATTCAGAAATGTTACATTACCATGGTTGAGATACTACATTGCTTCAGAGTACTGTAACTGTCAGTGACGTTACGTTGTGCTTCCACTGTGAAAACCCTGTACTGAAAAGTAATGTAGTACATCAGCAATGTGCAAATCACAATTCTATACTGCTCAGTGAATGTTGCTGTGCATCTTCATTGCAACTGTTCTGCATTTGCAACACTGCTTCTGCCACTGTCAGCTGGATACAACTGTTGTGTATTATCTGCAACATCCATTCCACATGCACAGGGCAACTTATGCTTGACTGTGTCACTAACAGAATGCTGACAAATCAAATTACCAACTAGTAGAGGCTTGAGGTTTTTGTATTAGTGGCACAGTGAATCTATGTTTTTAATTTAAATACCAGGACTTCTGCTTTTTTTAAATTAATTGTACACAAGTGGGTGATTAGGACAATAATGTAGCTTAAATAATGTTTCAGCTATGAAGATCTCCCCTCGGTTTCCTTGAGAGTTTTGGAATCACTGATCTAAAAGATGAAGCAAAGGAAAACAATGCCTAAGAAACTTACAAGATTCCAGCAGGCATAACTGTTTGTGCTCACCCTAAAGGCTGGATG
>NW_024822865.1:0-866 GCF_019175285.1 Sceloporus undulatus
CAGAGTCCTCCGAGGGTCCTCTCTATGGCTGGACGCCATTTTAGGGCTGGGCGGAAGTGGGGCCTCTTTAGGGCTCTGGCCCCGCCCCTTTCCTCCTCCTTTGTGCCGAAATCGTTGCCTGGCGGAAGTGGGAGGGAGGGGGCTCTGCTTCCGGTTGTCAAAAGAGGAGGAGGAGGAGGAGGTAATTGGGTCTTTCCCTCTTCTTCTGGGCCTTTGGGGATGATGGGATAGGAGATCACTCCCATAAAAGGACCTCCGACATTTGGGGGAAGGAGGGGCGCTGAGTATGGAGGGTAATAGCTATGATAACGATACAGCTGCCGCCTCCCTTTCGCCCTGGGCTTCCCTTCTCCTTTCCTGGTTTGCAGACAAAGGCAGCCTTTGGAAGGAGGAGCAGCTGGGCCTCCAGAACCAGAACCAGAAGGACCTTGCCTTGGAAAGTGGCATTGGGGGAAAGAGAGGGAGGGAAGGGGCTGAATAGGAAGAGAGGGCCAGGATCTGAGTGAGGCAGAAGGGAGAGTGAGTGGGCCCTGCCTCCCGCCTCCCTCTTCTGGGCCTTTGGGGGATGATGGATAGGCGACCCTTCCCATAAAAAGACCTTGGACGTTTGGAGGGGGCTGAATATGGACAGCAGACTATGAAGGTCCCAAAGGAAGGAAGAGGTCCTCTTGAACTGCATCCCCCAGAATCTCCTGGTCAGAATGGCTCTAAAGAGGGGATTCTGGGTGTGGCCTTCATCCCTGAAGAGGAGGCATTGCTCTTCCACTCAGGACTCCTTCCTCTCGGACTGCATCCCTCAGAATCTCCTGGTCAGAATGGCTGTAAAGAGGGGATTCTGGGTGTTGCCTTCATCCCTGAAGAGGAGG
>NW_024822865.1:966-1730 GCF_019175285.1 Sceloporus undulatus
ATCCCTGAAGAGGAGGCATTGCTCTTCTACTCAGGACTCCTTCCTCTTGGACTGCATCCCCCAGAATCCCTGGAGCTTGGTGCAGAGACAGGGGGATGTCTTAGTGCTCCTTCCTCCTGTATCCTGGGATCTGGAGCTTCTTGGAGGGACTGAGGATTCCCCAAAAGAGACCTCTAGCATCAGAGTTTAGGGAACTGGGCTGGAAATTCCTAAGGGCCCCCAAAACTGCAGCCTCCCAGAGTCTCTAGGAGAGCCCCCTCTTCCATGGGCAAATGCCCCTGGACCTGCTTTGGCTCCCCCTGGTTCATGGGGGGCAGGGAAAGGGGGTTCTTTGGGAAGGGGAAACCACTGCACCCCCAAATAGATCCAGGGTCAGAAGAGGGCTCAGACGGGGGGATCCCACTGGGTCCCATGGTCCAGAAGGAAGGAGGGGGGCTCTTTCCTAGCCCCCTTTGAGGGTTCCATCTGGGCTCTGGGGCCCCTTCTCCTCTATGGAAGTACTTTTGGGGAAGAAGAGCCTGACCTGCCCCCTTCCCTTCTTCCTTACCTTAGGAAATCCCAAAGAAAGGAAGAGGAGCTGTGCATTCGGACATCAGAGAATGGCAAAGGAGAAGGAGCTCCGAGGGAAGATGGAGGAAGAACAGCCCCTGGAGAAAGGTAACTGAGAACCCAAGAAAGAAGGAAAGAGGGGGACCCAAAGGGTGCTCAGCAATGGCTCTTTTTCATGCTGGAGAGAAGTGACCAGTGGGGTGTCCAGTGGGGCT
>NW_024822866.1:0-1730 GCF_019175285.1 Sceloporus undulatus
CTCCCTCGGAGTGTAGTGGAGTCTCCTTCTTTGGAAGTCTTTAAGCAGAGGCTGGATGGCCATCTGTTGGGGATGCTTTGATTGAGAGTTCCTGCATGGCAGGGGGTTGGGCTGGATGGCCCTTGTGGTCTCTTCCAATTCTATGATTCTGTGATCCAAGGTCCAGTTATCAATAGGTGCACCACAAAGGACTCTTTCCCAGACATTTCATTCCTGCTTGTAAAGACAGCTAGTGTACTGCTTGAGTGCGGTAGGAATCATACGGCTGTCCAGGTATTGTTTGATGCATCTCGCAATATCCTTCCCTGCTGGCTATCCTGGCAAGGGCCAATGAAAGCTGGCATTCAGAAGTATCTGGAGGGCCATCTGATTACCATCCCTGTGTTAGAGTGTTAACAATAAGAAAAAAGGGGACCAGTTTGGATTCCACCTAACTCTGAAGTTTAGTTGGTGACACTGAGCCAGTCTCTCTCCACCTATTGTACATCACAGCAATAACACATAATTTTATTTCTTTCTTTCAAGGGTTTATATCATACCTTTCTCCCACAATGGGATAAAATGGATGATAATCCAGGATGTTATAAAGCTTCTTGGAAGAACAGCGATAAAATGTCACAAACAATAAGAACAAGCTCCCCCACCTAACCTGCATTTTAATTCTCAAGGAACTGGAAACATCTGGCTAGCTCAATTTATAAAATCACTAGTATTTGCTTTTGTTCTTTTAGTAAAATATTTTCCTTTTGATTTTTAAAATAGGGCTTAGTTTACAAGCTGTGCTCCAGTTTCAAGTTACCTGAATGGTAAAAAGACTATTTTAAATAAATTATTTCAGCTGATCACTTTGCAACACAATATGCAGCACCAGCCTTTTATAATGGTATTCACCTTCCTCTAAGACATTGCTTTCATAAATCCATCTAACTCAAGCCATCTTGTGCACTTTAATCAGAAGGTGGGATAACTGGAGAAGGAGGTGTAATAGCTCTTAAATCCACTCATCCTATTCCATGCCTTTTAATATATTCAGTTCTGAGCCAGTAAGTGCAACTAGGAACCAGATGCAATTAAGGGGCAGGAAATTGCTGGGGGGGGGGGGCGGGGGTTTGCAGCTTGCAGCACTGGTATTTGCCTATTAAACTAATGAGAAAGCAGCATCTATCCTAGGGAACCACAATATGACTTTTCATAATTGCAGTTCCAATCCTGCCACCACAGTTCAAAATTGTGGTCTTGCTATACCCATAACAGCCTAACTTACTTTCTTGCAAAGTTCTGATGAACATAGAGGAAAGGTTTTATTTTTTTTAAAAAAAGAACCAAAAACTCAGTGTTGCCTATGGGAATAGTTTCTGCATTAATATTTTTTGGGGTTAATACAAACTACTAATGGAGTTTTCTTGTTCTACACTAGCATGCTATTGTTCCTTCAGCAAAGGATTCACAAAAACTTTATCAAGTGGGAAAGCAGTTGAAGAGTTTATAAGGCATGGCCGTAAAAGTTAATTGAATCAAAATCCTATTTCTGCAACATGAACTCTAATGGGACAATAGATACTACAGAGTGGGCTCTTGTACTTTCCATTAAGAATCCATGCATCATTAAAGTAATCTACAGTTGTTCTCTATACAAGGGATATGCAAAGTGTGACCCCACTGCTGTTTTAATGGTCCCCCACAGGACCTCCAGGGGTCAAAGTGGCCAGGAAATGGAAGTGAGTGGGATT
>NW_024822867.1:0-753 GCF_019175285.1 Sceloporus undulatus
GCATGGCACAGTATCCCTAGGGACCAAGAGCATTTCACTTGAAATTGGTCCTTCCCTCTGTCTGAAATATAAGCAGTGCTTCATGTTAGTATACTCATACCCCAGAGAAAGAGAGAGAAAATGGAGGAAGAGAAGTTGATTCACTTACTTGCATGGAAGGAGAAAGATGCTGGCTGGTAGGAGAAGCCTAGTGGTCACAGCATGGTGCAGTATGCCCAGGAACCATGTTGGCTTTTGCCAGAACATTTCCCTTGAAATTGGTTCTTCCCTCTGTCTGAATTACAAGCAGAACTTCATGTTAGAGCACTCATTCCTCAGAGAAAGGGGGAGAAAACAGAGAGGGAGAAGGTGGTCCACTTACTTGCATGGAAGGAGAAAGATGCTGGCCAGTAACAAAAGCCTAGTGGTCATAGCATGGCACAGCATCCCTAGGGACCAAGAGCATTTCACTTGAAATTGGTTTTTCCCTCTCTCTGAAATATAAGCAGAGCTTCATGTTAGAACACTCATTCCCCAGAGAAAGAGAGAAAAAATGGTGGGGGAGTAGGTGGTTCACTTACTTGCATGGAAGGAGAAATATGCTGGCCAGTAGCAAAAGCTTAGTGGTCACAGCATGGCACAGTATCCCTAGGGACCATGTTGGCTTTTGCAAGAGCATTTTCCTTGAAATTGTTTCTTCCCTCTGTCTGAAATATAAGCAGAGCTTCATGTTAGTACACTCATCCCACAGAGAAAAAGAGAAAGTGGAGGGGG
>NW_024822867.1:853-1730 GCF_019175285.1 Sceloporus undulatus
AGGGACCATGTTGGCTTTTGCAAGAACATTTCCCTTGAAAATGTTTCTTCCCTCTGTCTGAAATATAAGCAGAGCTTGATGTTAGTACACTCATCCCACAGAGAAAAAGAGAAAGTGGAGGGGGAGATGTTGGTCCACTTACTTGCATGGTAGGAGAAAGATGCTAGCTTGTAGGAAAAGCCTAGTGATCAGAGCATGGCACAGTATCCCCAGGTACCATGTTGGCTTTTGCAAGAGCATTTCCCTTGAAATTGTTTCTTCCCTCTGGCTGAAATATAAGCAGAGCTTCATGTTAGAACACTCATTCCCCAGAGAAAGAGAGAGAAAATGGAGGGTGAGAAGTTGATCCACTTACTTGCATGGTAGGAGAAAGATGCTGGCTGGTAGGAAAAGCCTAGTGGTCAGAGCATGGCACAGTATCCCCAGGGACCATGTTGGCTTTTGCAAGAGCATTTCCCTTGAAATTGGTTCTTCCCTCTGTCTGAAATATAAGCCATGCTTCATGTTAGTACAGTCATCCCCCAGAGAAAGAGAGAAAATGGAGAGGGAGAAGTATGTCCACTTACTTGCATGGAAGCAGAAAAATGCTGGCTGGAAGCAAAAGCCTCGTGGTCACAGCATGGCACAGCATCCCCAGGGACAATGTTGGCTTTTGCAAGAGCATTTCACATCCAGCTGGATCTTCCTTTTTCTGAAATATAGTCAGTCTTAATCATTCAACTGCTTCAAATAAAATCTTGGAGGCCAGAATGTAGAAGGCCCTGACCACTCAGAGCAGCTCTGCTGGATGACACTGGGGAGACGCAGTGATGCCAGAGAAGTATCATTTCTTCACTGCCTCCATTGCCTTGGCATAGGCCTTCCAATGGGCCATAGC
>NW_024822868.1:0-1730 GCF_019175285.1 Sceloporus undulatus
CTAAGAGAAAGAAACCAGGAATGAGGAGTGAAGAATCAAATAGAATGGGTGTCAGTCTGAATGGATGCTCTTCTCCCATGCTGTTGTAGGGCTCCACTTATATGCCGTGAAAATCTCATGTACAACTCATACATTCAGTGGTTCTGTCATTAAAATATGCTGAGGAGCAAATGTGTGACTTTCAAGAAGTTGTTCTTCATTCCTGATCCTCTTAATGAATCAAGGATTTGGTGTGATTCATAATAACTACCTTTTTCTATCAAATTTTAAAATTTCTTTTTAATGCTTTGGCACTATTACTAAATGTTCCAGCCTGTCAATTCATCTGTATGTGTGTTTGTAAAAATGCAATAGTTCGATTTTTCAGATCTATTAGATAAAGTGTAAAGAATTTTTTAAAAAGAAAAATTGGAAATGTGCCTTTAAGAAGCTGAACATGAGGCTGTTGTAAACAATGACAGAAATAGGTGACAACAAAATGATGTTGCGTCTTATATTTTTAGATTGAGTTAGAACTGAAATGTGTATCTAGGCTCACGTGCTTGTGCCACGTGAATCATTATGTGCTTTTATTCACAGGGCTCTTGGAGTGTGGCTAACAATGTGTTTCTCTGTAGGCGCTCAGTACTAGGATGTTAAATTAATTCTCTTCTCATACTTCATATGGAAATGCAAGGAGTATTTTTTATGCACACGATTGAGTGTTAAATCAGTCTCCTAATAACCTGAATCTTTTCTAATTTAAGTATGGGTTTTTTTTTTGGGGGGGGGGGGTGTTTCTTTAAATGTCAATGAAATCTTTATTTGTTTGTTCTGATATTTGCTTGTTTAGGATGATCTAGAAAGAACTGTTAAAGCTTTTTTTTAAAAAAAATATATAACTGTGTCTTCCATGACATGCATTTTAACAAGATTTTCATTCTGAAACACAGAGTAAAGCTTGAATTTGGGAAAAGATCAGTTTCAAAATTTAACTCCTAGACCCTCTTACTGTTACATGCTTTACCCCAATAGCCCCACAAATTGTCAGCATTCAAGATTTCCCAAAATATTGGGTGCTTGGTTTCTGATATGAGAATTTCATGTTTTTCTAGCAATAGTTATTACTTCAGAGTTACTGTAGAAAATGCAGAAACAGAAGAGAAGTAATCACAAAGTTTACAAGAATAGTGGTTTGAGCATTGGGCTATGACTCTGGAGACTAGGCTTCCAATCCCCACCCAGCCATGGAAACCCACTGGGTGACCTTGAGCAAGTCACACACTCTCTGTTCAGAAGGAAGCAAAAACAAATTTCTTCTGAAAAAATCTTGCCAGGAAAATCCCATGATAGGGTCGCCATAAGTCGGAAACAACTTGAAGGCACACAACAGCAACAACAACAAAACCAAAGAAATATTCACCCTAAAACAAGTGGGACTACATACTAAAGCGTGGTGAACTTTCATGTTTGCATTCATACATCTGAAACAAAAATATATTAATAGGTCCCCCATGCTTTATCTTTTTAGTTGAACAAAATGAGCAGGTTTGAGCCAATGACTCATTTTCTAACATCCTTAGTGGTTCCCTTCACAAAGGTTGTCTGCACTTATTCAAGCACATACTATTCCTGTCTTACAGTGAGCATTTTAGCATTATATCTAACAATAGGGTTTTTTTATTTTTTCCTAAGTGCATATAATATCTATATAATGTTTGTCTTTGAAGGAGCGTGAAAAAAGAAAACAT
>NW_024822869.1:0-1730 GCF_019175285.1 Sceloporus undulatus
TTCTGCGCTTTAGCTTTTCTGACTTTACTCCTAGAAATGCCTGCTATTTCTTTGAATTCCTTTTTTGTGATTTCAAAGAAATAGCAGACATGTGTAGGGGTAAAGTCTTAGGGGCAGAGGCTCATGGTCTCCGAGGGCAGGAGTGGTAAGCCAGACCCTTCCCGCTGCAGAGGGCTCAGTGGATGCCCTTGCAGGACAGGGCAGGACAGGGCAGGACAGGGCAGGGCAGCGCAGGACAGGGCAGGGCAGCGCAGGATCCTTAGGTGCCAGGGGGCCTGGAGGGAGGGGACACTGAGCACCTGTAGCCCCCCAGGTTCAATGGGACAAGAGGGCTTCAGGGGGATGGATGCACCTGAAAAAGCTGGTCCAAAACCTGTGGAGCACTTCTGGGTTATTTTAAGGATACAGGGAGAATGGGAGAAGGTCCACGAGGCCACACACCTTCCATTGGCAGGAGGGCAGGGAGAGGAAGGACCTCTGGGCTCCCAGAATCTGCGGACAGAGGAAAAGGCCAGAGCCTCTGCACCTTGGAGATGGAGCTCCTCCGAGGGAGTCAGTAACGGGATTCGCAGCCTTCCCTGGTCGTCCTTGCACAATTAGCCCTGGGAAAGCTTCCTCCTCCGACTCCTCACAGGCCCAGCCTCCTCACACCCCCAGGGAAGTCCTCTGCCCCACGGCTGCCCAGACTCACCCTGGCCCACTTTCATGATGATCTTCATGGAGCGCGTGTGGCAGACCCCTCCTTCTCTGTTCTCCAGGCCCTCCAGGGAGCTGTTGGACGTGGCTGAAAAAGAAGAGGACACAGAACAGGCGTCACAGCCGGGACGAGGGGCATAGGACCACACTGGGGCCAGGTGGGCTGCTCAGAAGGTCACGGTGTCCATGCAAGAGGGGCCAGAAGTGGACACAGCAGAGGATGGGGCTGGCACTGGGCACCCATGACACTAGGATGTGTGCCTGGTTGGCTGGTGGCACTGGCAGGGCAGGGCAAAACACAGGGCATCCAGAGGTGCAATGCCCCTGGATGCCACACTCGGACATCAATCACACAGAGAGACTGGGGTCAGTGACAGAGTCATAGAGTTGGAAGAGATCCCTGGGGCCATCCACTGCAGCCCCCTTCTGCCATGCAGGAAGACACCATCAAAACCCTCCCTGTGACAAATGGCCTCCCATCCTCTGCTTTAGAACAGCCTCCAAAGAAGAAGACTTCATTATGCTCTGAGGTAGCAGCATATTCCACTGTCAAACAGCTCTTACTGTCGGAAGGTTCTTCCTAAGGTTTAGATGGAATCTCTTTTCCTGTCGCTTGCAACCACTGAGACTCTGAGTCCTACTCTCTGGAGCAGCAAAAACAATCTTGCTCAACAAGACATCCCTTCAGACATTTAAACAGGGCTATCATGTCAACCCTTAACCTTCTCTTCTCTAGCCTAAACATACTCAGCTCCCTAAGGCTCTCCTCATTGGGCTTTATGGTTTAGTCCCCCCCCCCACCGAGCTGGGAAAAAATATGTTCCGTTAAATAATGACACTGTAGCTTACTGCTTTAATGTTATTTCCTATTTTGCCCTTGACTGTGCATATGGCGCAATGAACCGTTGATCAACATATAAAACTAGTAAATACATCCTTAAACAAATCTTGTACCTAAGCAGGAAGAGAGGGATAGAGAGAGGATGGGGCTTCACCCCCTTCTTTCTGTAGCTGCCCTGAGAGCGAAGGAGGCC
>NW_024822870.1:0-1730 GCF_019175285.1 Sceloporus undulatus
AAGCTTAGAGAAATAGTATCATCTACAAAAATGAAATAATTATTTTGACCAGTGTCTAAATGGGGAGGGGGCCATGATGAGGGGAGGCCATAGATCAGATCTCTAAGGTAATGTAGCTCTTATGCAGCCCAGGAGCTACAGCTTCTCCACCTGGAACATAAAGCAGGTCCTTCCGCTCCTCCTCTTTGTGAAAGAGAAGTCATGATGATACAGTGACTTTGAGTGCTGCAGGGTTTCTAGTCAAACCAAGCCTAACCCTTGTCTCTTTTCTCAGGAACTTCATCTTGGACACCTTGTACACGGCTTTGAAGTGTCTTTTGTTGGATGTGACCGAAGTGCAGGGCTACCAGGATCCCCCTTCCCACATGATGGCCAACACAAAGGCCAAGCAGAGGGAGCTGGGCTCCAACAGAAAGAGGCTTCAGAGGTACAACAACTCTTTGGTAAGTTGCCATCCTGACTGTTAGTTTCATCTGTATCTGGGCCGGCTCATGAAAGCAAGCGGAGAACATACTGTCCCAGTGTGGCAGAGAGAGTCCTGGTTTATCCTCTGTCACCTCATTTTTTGAGGGGGATTTGAAAATGTCCTATTTCACTCTCCTCCTCCCACTTTCCCCCTTCTCCTCAGGTCAGTTCAGTTGCTGCAAAATGTGTTCCAAGTCCAAATGATTTTGTGTCCCATCAACTCAAAAAAGGGGAGAGGGGAGGCGGGAAGGGGGCAGGATCTTTCTCTTGCCAGGAGTCGGAGCAAAAACAAACTTCTGTACCCTTCCTCACTTGTGTGATCATTATAATTAACAACTTTGGCCATCTGGACCGCCTTCTGGTGTTGCTTGTCGACATGTGTCTTCCTTTCCCAATCTGTGAAATGCTGGGGGATATGGAAGAATGTCTCTGGACTTAAATTGAGGGTGGGCCCAGTGGCCCTCAAGCCCAGAGTACTCCCCAGAACTGTTTTTTAAAAAGGAAATTTGCCTCTGAAATTAGGTGAGATATGGCTAAATGAGTCATTGGTGAGTAAATGTACTATACATGTTGGGATAGTCAGTATCTTAATCAATCAATAATATTCCAGAAATGGCCTAATTTATATTGTTTATCATATTTTATATTATATTGAAAGAATTCGAGACAAACTGGATCTCAAAGGCTGTAGCTTTTTCTTGCTTGCAGAATTTAAAGTTTATTTCTTGGACTGAATTCTGAAGTGTTGAAATAATATTTGCAATGCACCATGTGCTTTCCTCCCCTTTTATTAGTCATTTTCTGGATGAGGGCTATTTTCTGTTGCAGGTGACCTTTGCGGTTGTGGCTGTATATTTCACTGAGGAGGAATGGTAACTGTTGACAAAAAAGCAGAAACTGGTGTACAGTTCTGTTATGATGGAGAATTATGGAAATGTAGCCTCTGTGGGTAAGGAACCTGAATCCATTGCCCTTCCTGTGAAGACTGGGGGCCCTTTCATAATTTACTGTCAGAGTGTAATGATTCCACTTTAGAATTATAGAATCAAAGAGTTGAAACAGATCACAAGGACCATCTGGTTCAATCTTCTGCCATGCAGGAATAGGCATTTAAAGCACCCCCGAGAGATGGCTATCCAGCCTCTGTTTAAAGACCTTCAAAGAAAGAGACTCCACCAAACTCTGAGGAAGTATATTCTACTATTGAAGAGCTCTTACTCTCAGGAAGTTCCTCCTAAGGTTTAAGAGGAATCTCTTGTCCCTCT
>NW_024822871.1:0-1730 GCF_019175285.1 Sceloporus undulatus
GAAATGTGAAAACTCTCACAGCACTTGGCCATGGATGCAGTGGAGTGTCTCTATGTGACAATGGGGTGTCTGTGATTTATTCTTATTAAAGATGAGAAGATACGTGAGTATTCTTCCATCTTAGGTCTTCCTTCCTTTGAAGATTCTGAGCTGATTCATCTTCAAAACTTCTCCTTTTTAATGTGTATGTTCTATCTATACCAATTTGCCTAGAACACGTGTTATTTCTCTGGTTTTCTTCACATCCTGGTTAAGAATAGTATTCCACTGGCTAATTTCCAGTGCTTTGGTGAGAAAGCTAATTTTAGCCCCAACAGATGTAATTATGTTAAAAGGCTAACAATTTCACTTTAGTGTTTGTTAGCATACCTAGTGACATGTAATATATTATTTCAGTCTGTTCCTTGATGGAACTCTTTGCAGATCTATTCAGGTACTTATATTTGTTCTATATTTTCAACAATGAAAACTGATACAAACAGAAATCATTCAGCTTCTCCTGATCCTATTTTGGTAGTCTTTTCATGCCTGATCATCTGAAAGTCCAACCTTTCCTTGACTACATACTGAACCATCATCCAGGAGGGGTGTGTGTGTGTGTGTGTGTGTGTGTGCCCTTAGTCTGGTACTGGAGCTCTTTGACTGGGAATTATAATTCTCCCTTCCTAAAATCTTCACTTTGAATAATGTCTCCTCCTCTTCCTCTCTCTTATCATTATCATTATCTTTTATACCAAATTTTACCCAAACTAAGTATTTTCTGACCCCATGGGAATTACAGGATGTTTGTGGGCAGAGGCTTATGTTGGGCAATTCAGGTTTCTTAAGGCTTCAGTCTTTGTTTAAGAAACAAAATATTTAAATATCAAAGCTAGGGTTATTAGAAATAAGCTTTCATTTGCAGAGTAATGGAAAAACATGCTCCAGTCTGATGCTATTTCCCTGAAAAGTTAAAGTGACTCAAAAACAAGCAAGACAGATAGCTTGCGATTAATGAAAAAATTACTAATAGCTTGAATTTGCATATGCATGGAGACCTTACATCCTAACTAACATGAGTGGAATTCCAACTCCCAAATACACACAGTCTGGTGCAAGTTTGATAATGAAACATCCAGTTTCTTTTTAAAAAGAGACATCTTATGGTGAAATTGCCATTAGGAGGTGATGTTTTCTTTTCTTATTTGGATGGGGATCAGAGGGGCCCTGGATTGACTGAAGTCACCAACAGCTAATGACATCACTAGGGGATGCAGTGGCGCAGACTGCACTGGATGACAACCCAAATGGTGGGTGACACCCGGTGGGGTAGTACTCCCCAGGGGTGGTCAGCAGCTGCCTTCTGGCTCCTGCATGGCCTTGGCTACATGAGAAGGTTGGCTGCGGGAGCTGAAAAGGCTGAGCACACACAACCCATCTCACTTCCATGGCATCATTCTATGCACTGCAGCAGTGCCCTTTTGGATACATCCTCAGAAGCCCCACCCCTGGAAGACCTGCCCCCTGGAAGACCTGCCTCCCCACACCAGGTGACATTCTGGGTAGGGCCACCACTGCCCTCACTTTAACCAGATGGACAAATAGATTGAATTGATGTTAAAGCAAATCCCTCACTAAAATCTAGATTAGAAGCAGGCAGCCTGGTGTCCTCCAGACGTTTTGGACTACAACCCACACAATCCTTAAACATCATCAGCAGTTTCCTTTGGGTCTTATGGGACCTGTAGTTC
>NW_024822872.1:0-1730 GCF_019175285.1 Sceloporus undulatus
GCGGCCACAATAAACTGCAATTCCCAGGATTCCCTAGCACTGAGCCACGACAGCTGAAGTGGTCTCAAACAAGATTATTTCTGCAGTGTGTTTTGGACCAAAGAAGAAAGTGCTAAATCAGGTTTAGGGTTGAACATTAAGAAAACAAAAATAATGGTCATGGAAGCTTTTACATAAATTCAAGCTAGAAGATGATTCCTCGTGGCTTGAATCAATCATTGATCAGGACAGAGACTGCTTCAAGTCAACTCTAGGTTTCCATGAAAAATTAAAAATAGAAGGAAATGTTGCTCTCTTTCATAGAGTTACATACCGCATATTCATCATGGAAGCTGGGGATGAGTCTTGGGAATGTAACCTAAGGAGATGAGAGAGAATGTTTTAGTACTAGCCAGGTTTTTTGATGAGGAGAGAGGCTTTAGAAGTACAGAGATCCAAAAAACTGACAGATATCTGATAAACAGTACATCCCTCATATAAAATGGTGTAGTATTTGCACACATACACAAACACATACACACACACACACACACACACAACTTCCTGGGTACCTTAAATTACTTCATTGGCAAACTCCCTCTGGATGAATCTTGCCAAGAAAACCTCATGATAAGTTCACCTTAAGTGTCAGAAGCTGAGAACGACTTGAAGACACACAACAAATATTACTTTTAATATCTAAACAATGTAAACGTTACGTAAATAGTTGTTATGCATACACTACTGTATTGCTTAGACGAAGGATCACAGAATCAGAGTTGGAAGAGACCCCCAAGGGCCATCCAGTCCAATCTTCTTCTGCCATGCAGGAACTCTCAATCAAAGCATACCTGACAGATGACCATCCAGCCTCTGTTTAAAGACTCCACTACACTCCGAAGGAATGTGTTCCACTGTCGAACAGCTAGGGACTAAGCCTCTATTGAACAGGGTGACACTCCCTGAAGAATTGTTCTCTTGGATTTGGCTATGGCCCTTATCAGATGAGTCTGGAACTGGGGGTCTTCAGCACTGGGCGGTTCGAATTCACGTTATTTCGCACAATACGGTCATACCTTGGAGCCCCTCCGAATTGGCAGGATTCAAATTGGCCAATCTGCATTCGCGCAAAGTGCATTCAGTGCAGAATGTATAGTCACACCGGCGCTCAACATGAGGATTGGGCGATTCGTATCGGCCCCCTCGCACATGCTCAGTGGTGCCCTGCATGGGTTGCGACCTAAAACGTTTCCGGGGTGAAAGGGGAGGTCCCGTCATGACAGCCCGGTAAACAGCTGGAGAGCCAGCTCATGAACATGAACAATCGCGATATAACGTGCCCTCTGTACATTCCTCTCTGTTTCCTCTCTACATTCCTGCTTGGTTTTAACGTTACCATGCCCTTCCCTTGCAACAAATTAGCAATGCCCGGTTGTACGTGTGTGTGTGAGTGAGTGAATATGTATTCTGGGGGGGGGGAGCACCAGTTCCAGCGGCTGTCAAAGAGGCTGGATGGCCATCAAATGGGGATGCTTTTTTCCTCCTCCGCCTTGCGGCTTGGGAGCCAGCATAAGCTGCATCCCATGAAGGAAAGAGGTGCGGGGGCCGCTGGAACCGCCACCCCCGCTTCCCTGGAACCGACAAGAGGAAAGACCCACCGGAAGTTAAAATTGGAATCTGGGGGTCTGGCGATGGAATTCAGGACAGGGTGGTCACACCAGACCCATTCGCACTGAGATCGAACAGAGCCC
>NW_024822873.1:0-1730 GCF_019175285.1 Sceloporus undulatus
AGGGAGGCATTAACATAGGGCTAAATTTTGGGCTAACACTTTCCTCTATTAACTCTGATATTCAGTATTATCTGTCATTATCCTTCTTTACATAAGAACTTGTCAGTCGTGAGAGAATTCACACATCAGAGAAACCATACAGCTGCCAGCATTGTGGGAAACATTTTGCGTACAAGTCGATCCTTGTCATGCATCGGAGAGTCCACACAGGAGAGAAGCCATACAACTGCCAGCATTGTGGGAACTGTTTTTCTTGGAGGTCAGGCCTATTCAATCACCAGAGAGTCCACACAGGAGAGAAACCACACAAATCCAAGAAGTGAATGAACATTATTTTTGTAAAGATGGAATACAAAGATATTTTTTCAATCCAGCGCTGCTAAAAAGCCCTTATGAATTTATTTGTACAGTTTTTCTGTCCATATGTATGTTTATGATTTAAAATTATGTTTTGTTGAGTTTAGGTTTTAATTGCTACTAGTATAGATAATTGCTTTGGGTTATAAATTTGGCTGGGGATTATGGGTTGTGGTTTAGGTTAGTTCAATGGGGGCTGGCATTTGTTGCAGCTAGCTAGAATAGCAATGATAGCATTCGGAATTTGTGGGATGTTGGCTGAAGAAAGTTGGGGGGGCGGTAGTAACACAAATGGAGCAAGCTTCTTCGAATGTCTGGGGCAGGGAGAGATTGTGCATGTGTGAAGGATGGCAAAATGGGGCTGGTAAATAGTAGGGGATAGATGGTGGGAATTGTAGGTGGGGGCTGGGTTTGGTAGAAGCTGGAGTTTTAGGTTTTGAAGTTTCAATATATTCTTTGGCTTCGGGAGGGCAGTTCTGGCTTAAATACTGATTTTCTGACTGTGTTTTCAATAAAGTTCTTTGCTCTTTCAACACACTGGACTCTTTGATGGACAGAAGTTGTGAATTTGCACAAAACTCACACTTTCTTCTGTCCTCAGTCCTCAGCTCCATTCCCAGCCATAAGAACAGAAAAGGCAAACACACACACAAGATACAAGCCAACTTGGATGCCAGCATAATATAATAAGAAAAGATTTATTTCTAGCCCGCTCAATGAACGAGAAACTGGGCTGGTTATAACAATAAAATACATCGAGGTTACAATAAAATCCAAAAGAAATCAATCCCTATGCCTACTCCCCTCCCGATCCCAGTACTAAAACTGGATTAAACAATGACAGTATAAATGTTGGGAGAAAATGCAGAGATGAACTCAGAGTAATCTTGGAAGCTTGTGAGTAGATAGACAAACTGGCAGACTGGGGCTTTTCCAGGAAACACAGCTGCTAGATTAAAGCACCGTAGGATGGCTTTTCTCCAAAGAGGCACTGTTTATTTTTGGTTGCAAAACATACACGAGAATTAGACCAACACCATCCACCAATTACAAAACCCACACTGTACAATGATGATTTGCGCTTATATACACTTTTGCCATGTGGCAATCTAGCTCAGCCCCTTCCTGTACAATTCCCTGTGTTACCTGGACTACTGTCCACCATTCCAGATGCACAGCATATTTCCATAAGTGCTATGCGCTCTCTGGCACACTCCGCCACAATCTTGGACAATCGCCTGCTGTCTGGAACCACAGCTGCAACCAATTCCTGGTTAAGAGCAGCAAGTGTCCATTAGCTTCCCTGCCACATCTGATCATTTTCATTGCTGCTCCATACCTCAACAATAAAAACAGTAAAAACATTTGATTAA
>NW_024822874.1:0-1730 GCF_019175285.1 Sceloporus undulatus
TGTAAGGATATATTTCAAGTGTAACACTTTTCCCTACCAGGGAAAGTTGGGTATATTTGCCCCTTTCTCCTATCAGCTTCTCCTTGCATTGAGAACTATATAGTAGAGCATCAGAGGTTGGAAATAACTAGTAATAAATGATCAGTTATCTGTAATTTGCCCCATTCTTCATTAACTAACTACAGCTATATGTGTGCTACATTATGAGTGAAATTTCACTTCTTTAGTTGGATCAGTCATTGAATTAGGAGTTTGTTGGAGCCAATGTTTATGTGGTATTGTCTAGTTTTAATGGTTAATGCAGATGCTATAATTTATGGTGTTTATCAGACGAGCTCTTAAAGAGGTATTATTCCAGTGTGACTCCTCTAGCTGCCTCCTGTTGCATGCTGGGATTGGCAGTTTTAAGGAGGGGTATTTAGAATTCTCAGGCAGAGAAGTTCAGCTCCTTAAAACTGCCAATCCCAGCATGCAACAGGAGGCTGCTAGAGGAGTCACACTGGAATAGTAGCTCTTTAAGAGCATAGTGTGATAAACATCAATGTTATTGCTTTCTTGTGTTTTGTGCTTTATTATGTTTTCTGTTGTAAGCAGCCTTGGGAAAATATTTTTCCTAAAAGGCAGCTTATTCATATTTTAAACAAATGAGCAAATGAAAAATAAATGTTGCAGATTGCATCCCTTCCCTGCCCCCAGAGGGTTCACAATCATCATGCTCCATATCCTGGTTGCACCAGGGACATATTTTTTTATAGCTAATCTTGGCATCTCTATGTAGGATGTCAGGAAGGGATCCCTCTAGCCTTTCAACCTCAGATCTTTATATCCCAATTGTTAAGTACTGAAATATCACCAGGACAATCCTATGCATGCCTACCCACCAGTAGGACCTACTCCCAGGTAAGTGGGTATTAGAGATCCAGTGTGGCATAGTGGCTTGAGTGCTGGACTACACTATGGAGACCAGGATTCAATTCCCAGCTTGGCCATGAAACCCACTGGATGATCCTGGGCAAGTCACATGCTCTCTGCTTCAGGAGAAGGCAATGGCAAACCCCCTCTGAACAAATCATGCCAAGAAAACCCAATGATAGGTCTGATTTAGAGTCACCATAAGTCAGAAAATACTTGAAGGCACATATCAACAACAACAACAAGTGGATATTGCATGATAGCCTAAAAGACACATACTTTTATTGTGAGGTACTCAGAACAAACACATCGGGTTCCTGCTCCACAACAATTCAGTAGAATCGCTAATCCATCCCTGTAAACACAGTAGGTGCCAAAGTCCATTTTACTGTGGCCCCACCAGTAATACAACACCTCTGAAAAAGAGCACCAACCAACATGGCCAGTGCATCAGCAAGGAGTTGGATGAGATGACCTCTGAGTTCCTTCCAGCTCAGCTCCTCATTAGTCTTGAGCATCCAGAAGCAACATGAGAGAAGTCTCAGTTGACCTGTCCCTTCTAGATCAGAGATTTTCCCCAGAGAGGCTTCCCAAAGCTGGCATTGTCTGTAAATAAACTGGCTTATTTACAGGGGTAGATAATGGACAGAGCTTGATGCTTTCAAAATTGGGCGTGTGTTGGAAATTATTTACCAGTAAGGAATCTACAAAAATCCTCAGGGCATTGAAAATCGAATCAAATCTTGTTGTCTACCTTATTCAACAGAAGGGATAGAAAAATATCTGCTCCCATTCCCTGCTCCTTTATTCAGTTTTGT
>NW_024822875.1:0-1730 GCF_019175285.1 Sceloporus undulatus
GTCGGGCCTCACTTAGAATACTGTGCCCAGTTCTGGGCACCACAAGTCAAAAATGATGTTGACAAGCTGGAACGTGTTCAGAGAAGGGCAACCAATATGGTGAAGAGTCTGGAAGCCATTCGCTATGAGGAAAGACTTAGGGAGCTGGGTATGTTTAGCCTGGAGAAGAGAAGGTTAAGAGATGGCATGATAGCCCTGTTTAAATATTTGAAGGGGTATCACATTGAGGATGGAGCAAACTTGTTTTCTGCTGCTCCAGAGAATAGGACTTGCAACAATGGAAAAGAGTTAGCTACAGGAAAAGAGATTCCACTTCAACATTAGGAAGAATTTCCTGACAGTAAGAGCTGTTTGACTGTGGAGCACACTCCTTCGGAGAGCAGTGGTGGAGTCTCCTTCTTTGGCGGTCTTTAAACAGGGGCTGGATGGTCATCTATAGGGGGTGCTTTAATTGTGAGTTCCTGCATGGCAGGGAGTTGGATGGGATGGCCCTTGTGTTCTCTTTCGGCTATATGATTCTATAAAAGAAGAAAACAAATAGGAACTAGAAAAGATCCTAAAGGGTAAAGACATACGACTGAGCTCTAAAGACAGAAGCTATAGTATTCCCCATCACCATTTATGGATGCAACACCTGGGCAATGAAGAAAACAGATAGGAAAAGAATCAACTCATTTGAGATGTGGTTCTGGAGAATAGTACTGAGGATACTGTGGACAGCCAAAAAGACAAGCAAATGAGTGCTTGATCAGATCAAGCCTCAATACTCTCCTGCCATATTTGACCACATCATGAGAAGGCATGAACTCACTGAAAAAGACACTGATGCTTGGAAAGGTGGAGGGCAGTAGAAAAAGAGGGAAATTACATGCCAGACAGACTCAATCAGAGAGGTCACAGGCATGAATTTTCAGGAACTAAGCAGAGCAGTGGAAGATAGGAAGGCTTGGAGATACCTCGTCCATAAGTTCGCCATGAGTTGGAGCTGACTCAAGACAGTTAACAACAAGGACAAATGGTGCCAGTGTGGCTGTTCCTGAAAATATTGTTGCCTGTTCATCTGGCCTTTGTAATCCCAGTGGTATGGCATCTACAGGCTGGTCTCTGAAAGTCATTTTCACACATAGTTGCCAATCCAACTGGGTTTACCTTAAATATAAACCTTTTGTAATATCCCAGTTTGCACAGAAGAGGATGGTCAGTCACAGAAGGAGGTTCTGCTTGCACATGTTTCTAGCAGCCTGTTTGAAGTCCCTGTCGAATCAGGGTAGCATGCATAGAATATATGACTGTTTTGGCTATGTGAATAACTGGCATAGAAAAGCAGCTTTGGCAGCTTTCATAAAAGACCTGATACTGTATGAAATACACATAAATTTCTAGAATAAAATCATTGCACAAACCAAAGAGAAGTAAAGATATCTTTGTAGGCCATTTCAGAAATTAGCAAACCTCTTCACCATTTCATTTACTTGCCAATCAGAACAGAAGAGGGTTTTTCTCCTTGCCCGGAGCAGATAAAAGATGTGATGAGGAAGAACTATTGTGTTCTACAGGGTACCAATTATCCAGCAATGTATTTTCCCATTTTTCTCAGCTCCACAATTAATGTCTCTTTTTCTGCTGAAAAATAGACAAATAGTTTTGCATAGATTATTATTATTATTATTAACCTTTATTTATGAAGCGCTGTAAATTTACACAGCGCTGTACATGCAATCTTTTTAGTT
>NW_024822876.1:0-1730 GCF_019175285.1 Sceloporus undulatus
AGGGAGAACGGGGCCAGGCCTCGTCCTCCCTGGTCGCCGCCTCTCTTTAAGAGCCGGCTGCAGACCAGGACCAGCAGACGGCCATTTTGCGGTGGCGGAGACCGAGGCCGCGAGGAGGACGAGGCCAAGCCTCTTCTCCCTTGCGGCCTCGGCCTCCGCCGCCACAAAACGGCTGGGTGCTGCTCCTGGAGGCCAAGAGACCTCCAGGCTGCATCCGGGCCACTTACAGCAGTGGCGGTGGCAGCAGCGAGGACGCGGCGGCGGCAGCGCGGCAACCCAGGGAAGGAGGGAGGGAAGGTAGGTTAGTTTTAGGTAGGTAGGTAGGTTGGGAGGGAGGGAAGTTAGGAAGGAGGGGGAAAGAGGAAGGGGACTTTTCTGTCCAATGGCGGCGCACGTGCATGCGCGCCGCCATTGGACAGAATGGTGCTTTGAGCATACGCGGATTTTGGTATACGCGGGGGGGTCCAGAACGGATTCCCCGCGTATACCGAGGATCCACTGTAATAGCAAAGAACTGGAAATTACCTATAACCCCACAAATAGAGACTTGGCAAAATGAAAAACAGGAATTGAAAGATCTAGACAGATTAATAGACAAGAAAGATATGGTTAAATGGGAAAAAGACTGGGAAGCTGTAAGACTTTATTTAACGGCTGCTCAATACCTCAAGGAGAGGTAAAAGAAACAAAACCTTTTACAGTTTCTTGTGGAGAGTTATCAGGTATAAGCCTAATATATAACAGATTTGCAGCTTGTTGATATATGTTTTTATTTATCTTGTTGTAAAAATGCAAGCTTTGTAAAAAGAAAGATATATTACCACAATAAAAAAGGGATGAAAAGACAGTAGCTTTTTTCTTGCTGACAGAATTTAAAGTTTATTTCCTGGACTGAATTCTGAAGTGATCAAATAATATTTAGGATGAACCATGTTCTTTCCTCCCCTTTTGCTTAGTCTCTCTCTGGATGAGGGCTATTTTCTCTTTCAGGTGACCTTTGCAGATGTGGCAGTATATTTCTCTGAGGATGAATGGAATCTGTTGACGAAGAAACAGAAACTTTTGTACAATTATGTAATGATGGACAATTACGAGAATGTGGCTTCTGTAGGTAAGGAACCTGAATCCATTGCTCTTTCTATAAAGACTGAGGACCCTTTCATACTATATTATCATGTTGCTATGGTTCCACTAGAATTATAGAATCATAAAGTTGGAATAGACCACAAGGGCCATCTAGTTTAACCCCCTTCTGCCATGCAGGAATACACATTCAAATCATCCCCAAGAGATGGCCATTCAGCCTCTTTAAAGACCTCCAAAGAAGAGGACTCCACCAAACTCTAAGGGAGTATATTCCACTGTCAAAGAGCTCTTACTGTCACAAAGTTCCTCCTAATGTTTCCCTGGGGAAGCTCTTTCCCTGTGGCTTGCATCCATTGTGGTGTCTCCTTTTCTCTGTAGCAGAAAAAAGCAAGCCTGCTCCTTGCACAACATGACATCCTTTCAAATATTTAAACATGGATATCATATCCACTCTTTATCTTCTTTTCTCCAGGCTAAACATAACCAGCTCTCTAAGCTGCTCCTCATAGAGCTTGATGGTTTCCAGACCCTTCACCACTTTGGTTCCCCTCCTTTGGACATGCTCCAATTTGTCAACATCCTTTTTGTATTGTGGGCCCCAGAACTGGACACAGGATTATTCCCAGTGAGGCCTGACCAAAGCA
>NW_024822877.1:0-1730 GCF_019175285.1 Sceloporus undulatus
AACAATTTACCTTCTGAAGCAAGTTCATGGTGGGAAACCTTTGTTCTCGCATCTGAGGATGAAATAAAATTTTGTTTATGTCCTTATTGACTTCTGTTTGGCATAGAACAGTTGTTTTTTGATGCAAGTTGGGGGTGGGATGGTCAACCCAGTGGCATCCCCATCCCAGGTGCCAACCCGTGTGGGAGGCTGCTGGGAGGTTAATGGGAGGGTGGAGGCAACCAAAAGGGCATGCTCACCCTTCTCCTCCTCCATCGCCTCCTCCTGAGGAGGGAACCACTGCTGCAGAAAAGTCTGGAAGGGCATGCTCACCTCTTAGCAATAGGAAGTACTTTTCTATACCGCTTACGGCTGGCCAGGTGTCACCCCCTCTTCTGGGGTGCCACCTGCTGTGGTCTGCACCATCAGCACCCCACATTCACTTAATAATGTCACTAGGCCAATCCCAAAGGCAACCATGATCCACTGTGACACTTGCCTTCAAAATCTGTGTCCAACGCTTCCCACAGAAGTATACATGCTTCCTCTCTTGTTTTTGCATCTGCAGACAACCAGGTATGGCGCAGCTTTCTGAAAAGCTCATAGCTTTTGCTGTCATAACATTTGCTGCTATTATAGCCTTCATTTTTTTAAAAGGATGACAAACAAGGAATAAAATGGAAAGTGAATTTTCAAAATGAATTTGAACTGCAAAATTAATCCAGTTTGACACCAATTAAACTGCCATGGCATAATGAGATTTTTAGTTTTGTGAGATATTTAGACCCATCTGTCAGAGAGCTCTGATGCCACAAATAATTACATATCCCAGGATTCTGTAGGATGGAGCCTTGACAGTTACAGTGGTGTCAAACTGCATTAATTCTGTAGTATGACAGCAGCCTTAGCTTTAACAAGTTGAAAATGTAAACTAATAAAACAATACATTAAAAACCTTTTCTCACCTAACTTTTAGTGGCATGGGCTACAACTCCTGTCAAACGTAGAATGATTAATTACACAGACCTGCAAAAATACTTACACGGGCCTGCAAAATTAAGGGTCAGTAATATATTTGCACATGGTATTTGCACATCCCAAAGTGGTTCAGAAAATGATTCTGTGCAAGGATATATATGTAGGTCTCTGGGCCTAACAGAAGGGGAAGTACATTCAAATATTGAAAATCTAGACCTCTGTATGCCTCTAGGGAAGAAGGATGGGACCATATGAGATGGGGTGATGCCCCTGTCAACTGCTAGGTTCAATGGGGGTGATGGGAAGCCTGGATGGACTGAAAAATGTTAAGGGCTAGGCAGCTTGCTAGGCCCAGTACCTAGCATTAGGTTTCAAGAACCCTGAGGCCCGTAGATTAAGACACAACAAAGGTATTAGACTGGACATTATCCCATCCCATGAAGAACACTGCAGAAAATACAGGCGAAGGAAGCCCACTAGTGTAGGGCTATAGGTCTCCATAGGATGTCTCAACCAGCCAAGCTGGAAAGTACACAGCCATTCTGTTTATTAGAAGTGTGATGGCACTGTTCAGGGCCACCATAAAAGTGATCCAAACCTGGACAGAACACAATGAATATTACACAAACAGTCCACGCATCCATGAAATGCTGCAATGGCAATCCTGCACTCCCCACCGAATTGGACGGGCTCATTCATTTGCTTCTACTTTAGAGATCCCCAAAGCTATGTTGCAGTATTGCTACTCTAACTTTTCATAGGCTTCCTCTCAA
>NW_024822878.1:0-1730 GCF_019175285.1 Sceloporus undulatus
ATTAGCATTCTCAAAGTGTTTCTATTTGATGTATCTTAATTCTTTCTCCTGGTCTTCTATTAGCCTTGTGGACATTTCCTTTTGAATCTTGTTGTTGAATCATTTTGTTTTGGGGGTTTTCTTTAAGTAATTGTTCCTTATACAGTCCGTCCTTGCCTTACGCAGGGGATCTGTTCCGGATCCCGCCGCATAAGGCAAATTCTGCCTATGCTCGATCCCCATTGAAAACAATGGGGCTCGTGCACAGCGGTGTGGTGGCGCGGGAGCGCACAGGGCTCAACGGGTGCGCATGCCCATTCAATTGAATGGCACGCGCCGCCCCTTACGCCCTGTGCATGCCCCGCGGCTTGAGCGCATATGCTCAAGGCCAGATATGGCGCGCCCGCGTATGGCGCAGGCACTCTGTACTTTAACTTTTCCTGTAGTTCTTTCCAATTCTTTTCTCTATTTGTTTTCCTTTCGTGAGATTGTTTCAAATAGAAACCCCTCATTACCACTTTGCTTGTGTCCCAGACGATCTCTGGGCTGACTTCTCCATTCAGAGAAGGATTTAAGTGGGTTTTTTTTGGCTTAATCTAGAATTTTTTCCTTTTGTTAAAAGTCTCATCTAGTCTCCATATCAGTTCCTTAGCTTTATTCTTCAAACAAAATAAAATTGGATTGTAATTCTATAGGTTTTTTGGTAGGGTTTCTCCTGCTTCCACCATTGTGCTAATAATTGGGGAAGTCAAGAACATATCTATTCTCCACCAGGATTGATGGGTGTTTGCAAAGAACGTAAATCCCTTAGAAAGACCATACTTGATTCTCCAGTATCTTCTAATGCGAAGGCTTCTTTTAATTCAAAGAAAGATTTTGGCAATTTCCCTTGCTTTAAATATATTTTGTTGTCTGCTTTTCTATCTATCTGGGAGTCTGTCACCCCTTTCCAATCTCCCATCATTAAGGTCCTATCGCAGATACGGTATGGCATCTGTTTTTTCCATTTCCCAAAGAACAGGCCTTTATTTTCTAAGGGTACATAAACTCCCACCATTAGGATCCTTTGGTCTTGTAAAGTAACTTCTACACCAACCAAGTATCCCTTGGGGTCTGAGAATACCTCTTTAGATTCTCATTTATCCTTTACATATATCACTACATCTTTTTTCCCTCTTTTTTGAGGCTGCTATGTATTCTTTCCCCAATTTGGCATTTTCAGCAATCTTATATCCTCTTTCTTTATATGGGTTTCCTGAAGGCAAATTACATCAAGTCTCTGTTTCCCTCAATAATGAAAAAGTTTATCCCTCTTTTTTTGGGCTGTTAATTCCTTTAACATTCGATGATAGGATGTCCGTCTTTTCCCGTTTCATCCTCATGTTCTCCATCTATATCATCCTCTCTTGTGTTTGGATCTGGTTTCCTAAGCAATTCTCCTTCTTCTCTTTCTTCTTCTAAGCTCTCTTCCTCCTTATCCTCTTCTCCTTTTCCAGGGTTGTTTTTTTCTTCTTTCTGACTGTCCCTTTTATTAAGTTCTTTTTCATTCTCATGTAGAAAATGTCTTTCTTTTTGTACCGAGTTGTTTGGTATCTTTTTTGCTTTAAATATAAAGATAGGCCCTGAGTTAGTTCCCATTTGTAGTAGATTAAATTGCTGCGCAAAACCTTAGTCAGTGGTCCATATTCCTTCCTCTTCCTTAACAGATATCTTTAAACAATAACATTTCATTTTCTTCCATTTTGAATCTT
>NW_024822879.1:0-1730 GCF_019175285.1 Sceloporus undulatus
CAGATGGTCATGTTTCACCATCCTGTTATTACGGTGGTTCCCAGTCTTTGGGGTCCTCCAGATGGACTACATCTCCCATAACCTTCCATTATGAAGCCAAGCCCTCCCTCCAGTCCATCTGCCTTGGTCCAGGCCTCGGAGGTAGAGAGGAACTGCTGGACCTCTTACCATTTCCCTCCACCACTCCCTTCTCCTTCTGTGTCATGTCTTTTTAGATTGTAAGCCCGAGAGCAGGGAACCGTCTAACTAAAAAGATTGCATGTACAGCGCTGTGCAAATTTACAGCGCTTCATAAATAAAGGTTGATAATAATAATAATATTTGCTGACTATTGGCCAAATTGGCTGTGGCTTCTGGGAGCAAGTGGAGGACCAAAGGTCAGAACCATTGGGAACCAGCTCTCCAGATGAGCAATGGAGAATGCATGGCAGCTGTTTCTGCAATCCCAGTGGATGAAGTGGTACTCTATAAAAACCTGTCGGCTAGTCTAGACCAGACCTGATCCACTGAATCAATGACTGAATGGGGATCAACCCATAGAGAAATCCAGTTGATTCAATGCCTCCCCTTTAGTGGGGTTAGCAATAGGATTTAGACCGATGGGAAATGGTTACACTAGTGGAATGTATGCAGCCATGAATTGAACAATGGCCCAAATGGTACAACTACCATTGCAATTCTAGGCTGCATCAATAGAAGTATAGTGTCTAGCTCAAGGGAAGTAATAGTGCCACTCTATTCTGCTTTGGTCAGACCTCACCTGGAATTCTGTGTCCAGTTTTGCGCACCACAATTCAAAAAGGATATTGAGAAGTTGGAGTGTGTCCAGAGGAGAGTGACCAAAATGGTGAAGGTTCTGGAAACCATGCCTTAGGGAGCTGGGTGTGCTTAGCCAGGTGAAGAGAAGGTTGAGAGGTGATACGATACCTTGTTTAAATATTTAAATGGGTGTTATATTAAGGATGGAGCAAGCTTGTTTTCTGTTGCTCCAGAGACTAGAACATGGAACAAACGATTCAAATACAGGAAAAGAGATTCCACCTCAACATTAGGAGGAACATTCTGGCAGTAAGAACTGTTTGGCAGTGGAACACACTCCCTTGGAGAGTGGTGGAATCTCCTTCTTTGGAGGTCTTTAAACAGAAACTGGATGACCATCTGTTGGGGATGCTTTGATTGTGAGTTCCTTAATGGCAGGGATTGGACTGGATGGCCCTTGTGGTCTCTTCCATCTCTAGGATTCTATGATTCTATGTGAGGGAATTTGCACATTCTTTGGCAAGCATTTTTGACTTTGTTCTGCTTTTAGGAGGAAGATAAGGTAGAAGCTCTGCCAATGGACAGTAGCCCCATCACCGTCAATAGCACCGGCTTTGGGAAGGAGACAGTAGTTCCCAAGAAATCAGTCTATAAGACCAGTCACCGTCCTTTCATCTTTTGCCTGATAGGAATCTATAGCTGTCAGTGGCAGAAGTACAACCAGAGAAGTACAACAGTAAAGCCAGGGAAGTGCTGCTGTGGCAAGGTAAATGTGGATTTCCACTCTTTGATGAGGAGCTTGAAAACCCATGCACAGGTATACAGGAAGATACAGATTTTAAAGGAAAATGGGTTTAATAATGTTGACTGGGCTATAGCTCTTGTTAAGCAAACTGGATGCAGGAATGTTGCTTTGCTGGGGATTGGAAGATTGGAGAAAGCTACCAATTTCAAAGAGAGGAAGGTAGAGA
>NW_024822880.1:0-1730 GCF_019175285.1 Sceloporus undulatus
TTGTCATGTACTGTGATAGTATCAATAGCTTGTTCACACAGCTGGCTGGTTTAAACCAGTTAGTTTAAACTAGTTTTTTAAATTGATTATTCACACACACACACACACACACACACACACACACACACACAATCTGGCTATTACTATACACACAATCTGGCTATTACTATTATTTTCCAACACTCTTACTGGAACAGCAATGACTGAATTTAAACATTTTAACAGTTTATTGGCAGTTGTTCATTCTTAGACCACATCCAACATCAGATTCATTGTCAGCATTCTTTTTAATCATTTTATTTTATAGTCCAAGAAATCCCATTTAGTAACAAATATGTTCAATGAAAATAATTTGCTTTAAAGGGATACTTTTTAAAAGAACAATTATTATTTAAGCTAGTAACATCTGAACTGAATTTTGCTTCTTAGTTTCCTGATTTAGTCCTATATTGGTGCAGTCTTACACATTAATGCAAAAAAAGAAAAAAGAAAGAAAAGGTTTTTGATGACCTGCCATGGATTAATGAGACCAGACACAATACATTGGATTAAACAAGGGGCACTTTATTGACATAATTATTGACATTAATATTGTGCCAATCCTGGAAGACAACAAGAGAGGGAGTCTACCTCCCCAGACTTTGCTTCAGTGAAACACCTGGCCCCAGGGGGCAGTCCATTAAACTGGGTTGTTCCCTGGTCAGCCATCTGCTGGAAGGCAAACCCAAGTAGTCCCAAGATGTATGATTTTACAATTGAGACAAAAACCCTCAAGGGCTGAGTTTTTCCCACCTTGGGAATAAAAACAACCACCCAGGTGGTTTAAAAATAAACAATCTGGATCCCCCCCAACCCTGCTTGTTCATTAGCATTACAAATCTTAAATGAGAAAATCTGTGGATAAAACAGGAACTTGCAACTTGTAACCTATCAGACTGATGATTCGGGTTCTGTGAAGTAGCCTGTGTCAGAATCCAGCATTTCTGTGACTTGTGTTTCTTGATACTTGTTTGGGTAATGTTGTACAAGAGATGAGAATATGCTGCTCTGATTTTATGGCTGTAAATCCCTCTGAGCTCCAACTCTGGGAAGTTATAATAGACCACCTCTGGGTTGCATTTTTGGTCAGTTCTGAGCCAACGGTTGAATGGTTTGCCCACAGGAGAGTGCACAGAAATGAAAATTGGTCCTCACCATAGTTACCCACATATGCATTAGATCCTAAAGCAATCTAGACAACATGAGTTGTACTGCACCTTCAACATGGTTTTTTTTAGAGGACAGTTCAAATGACCACATCTAAGGGGTGGAACAGACCACTGGAAAAGGGTAGATTGGGTTTCTCTCTCAGTCTCTCTGCAAAGGGGCCATGGCCAAGGAGGAGGCTCCGACGCCAGTGGCGGAAGGTCCCTCCCTGCTGCTGGAGCTGGTGAGCTCCCCTCTGAACCTGAGCCTGCTGGGCCGCTGCCTCTTTCTGCTCTTCCAGATCCTGCGAGGCAGGGACCAAGGAGGAGGAGGCCAGTGCCCAGAGGACGAAGAGCTGCCTCTGCCACCGAAGCTCAAGCGCTGGGACTTCAACCTCTGGCAGCTATGGCCCTTCGATGGCTGGCAGGAGCCCCGCATCCTCATGGCCTTCAACGGCAAGGTCTTCGACGTCTCCCGCGGCAGGAAGTTCTACGGACCAGATGGCCCTTATGGGATATTTGCTGGAAGAGATGCCTCCAGAGGCC
>NW_024822881.1:0-1730 GCF_019175285.1 Sceloporus undulatus
TTGTCAGCTCAGTCTTGTCTCTTCACTTCATTTCAAAATTATTAAAAATAAAAATTCTTACTCATTGATCGAGAAGTGCTCAGAATTTCTTCTCTCTAAAATGTTATCGAAATTGTCGAATTAGGCATATTTCTACTAATTTTTGAATTTTGGAGAATATTCTTTACATCCCTACCGCAGACATTACCCAAGAAATGTTGGAGCTCATTCAAGACACAGGATTCAAGGCCAACAGAGAAAAGGCCCAGTTAGTGCAGACCCAAGTTAAATATTTGGAACTGAACCTCCAGACAGATTGTAGGACCCCAGATTTGCAGCGAGTAGAGACCATAGGAATAATCCCTGCCCCCATAGATGTAGCTTCCCTTAGAGCACTCCTAGGAACCTTTAATTTCTCCTGTGAGTTCATAGAGGACTTTGCAGTTAAAGCCAGACCCCTGTACTCATTGTTAAAGAAAGGAGCCATTTGGAAATGGGGACAGGAACAGCAAGAGGTTTTTGCCACTTTAAAGACGGATTTGGCCAAAGCTCCAGCCTTGGTTCACCCCGATGTAACCCAGCCATTCTACATTCAGTTAGCCATTGCAGTAAGTCATGTAGGAACAGTCCTCACCCAGCTAAGAAACAATGTACACAGAGTTGTGACATATGCATCCAGGAATCTCTCACCCACGGAAGTAAAGTTTGGTCCCTGTGAGAAGAATTGCTTAGCTTTAGTATGGGCTTTAACTAGATGGGAATTCATTATAGGAGGAGCCCGAGTCATAGTGCAGACCCCACACACCCCACTCCAGTTCATTCTACCATGGAAAATTCAGGACAGACAAGTTCACAGTGCCAGGAAAGCAAAATGGACCCTAGAATTGTTGAAGCATGGTACTGAGTACCACTGGCAAGGTAGTGAACCTAGCGCCCCCTACGGACTGGTAGTCACCGGTGCCACCCACGAATGTCCCCGTCCCATTTCTACCCAGAGCGATTAGCCAGTCAAAGCAGGCAAACCTCTGGAGGAAGCTCTGGAAGAGGGATTTATGTGCTGGTTTTGTGACGTTTCATCTTCCTGCCCTGAGGGGACCCGCCTAACAGGATTTGGAGTGACAGTTATGGAGGGAGGAGCTTGTATCTTCAGGCTAGCCCTTGATGGAGCTGGGCCAACCTATTCCTCCCAGGCCGAAGGATGACAGTTATGGAGGGAGGAGCTTCTATCTTTAGGCTAGCCCTTGATGGAAAAAAGAAAAAATAATAGTTAAAAATGGTGTTCAATGGCTCTCCTCACACATTGGTCTATGAATGTGGAGCAGAGGGGACGTTACAGTCCACCGGGGTAAAGGCTATGTGAACAGAAGAAAATGGTGCCGGCGATGCAGAAAGAGAACAGAGGGTGACACTCCCAGGCCAGCCACTGAGCGCTGCTCCTCCCATCTCCAGGTTCCCAAATCAGACACCCTTGTTGTTCCCATTTGGATACCGTGAATCGGACCCCAGGAGGAAAAATAATCCATGTTAAAACCTACTGTTTTTTTTAAACAGGTTTATGGGCATATAATCTGGGTTATTCAAGATCATCATCATCATCATCATCATCATCATCATCATCATCATCATCGTAATAATAATAATAATAATAATAATAATAATAATAATAATAATTTTTATTTATATCCCGCCTTTCCAATATTTTGATCAAGGCGGCTTACAATACAGATAAAAGCATATCTATAAAAAGTTAA
>NW_024822882.1:0-1730 GCF_019175285.1 Sceloporus undulatus
GTGTGTGTGAAATATTCATAATGCTGATGCTGATGCTGACGACAGCGACAATGAGCTTTAATCTCATGCTGATGAAATTTTCATCAGTTTGTTGGCAGATATCAAAACTACAACAACACTGGTATTTCACCCTTTCTTTCTTTCTGTTCCCACTGAAATAAACATAATAAGCAACCTGTAGCTCAGGATGCAACTGCAGATGTTAAAGTTATAAATAATCCTGGAGGGGGAGAGGAAAATAGTTCTGACAAGAAAACACACATGCACACACAGATTCTGAAAACATGAATACATTGAAGAATGCTTAGCATTCAGACCACACCAAAACTTGTTGATAATTTTAAAAAGAGATGATAGATAGATAGATAGATAGATAGATAGATAGATAGATAGATAGATAGATAGATAGATAGATAGATAGATAGAATATCAGCCCCAATAATAGTTTCCTTACATCATGGCCTTTAACCCCTGGGTGGGTTTTTTATGTTGTTGTTCCTTTTCATGGTTGGCATAGCAACCAAGAGGCACTTACTGACAGATCAATGCATGGCTACATCAACATAACATTTTCAGTCAAGTTCCCAGGAGCTTTCTTTCTAAATGTGTCATTTTGATTCAGATAACTAAATCAGGCTAAGCCCTCCAATGATAATGGATGACTTGCCTCATTAGCTGGCTCCTGCTGCTTTACCCTGTCAGGAAGCACCAAAGTGAATGCCTTGGCTCTGAGGAGAAGGAAATGGTTTGTATTATTTATTATTTTGGTGTGTTATTTTATCATGCCTTTCTCATTCATTTGGCTAAACTGGTGCTCAAAAGAGAATAAGAGAGAGAGAGCCAGAGCGTGAAAGAAAGAAAGATGCAATATGATCTTAGTGAAAATATACTAAGAGGAAATAGAGCTTAATGAATTTGCTGAAATCTTCAATAAAAATATGAGGAAATTACAAATCATATTCATTTAATACGATCCTTATATGAGACCCTCACCATTCACTACTTAACCTCTCCACACAGCACCCATTTTATGAACTTTCCAGTTTAACAAAAGGCTCCAATTATGCTAATGCCCAAGGGAACATTTACTCCCCAAATGATTTAGGTGGTTAAAGCTGCAGTCCTATACTATTCAGTTACTTAAGCCCATTATATTTAATAGGACTTACTTCTGAGTAGATGTGCATCAGATTGCATTCTAAATCATGTATGACACAGCATATATTAATTCTAGGGAAAGATAATAAACCAACCATTCACAAGCCTTTAAAGTCACACAATCCTTAGGTGTGCCCAAAGAAATCAAATAGGAGAGGTGAGGTCATGCCATGCTTTGTTCAGAAGTGTTCATTAGGGATTGAATCCCGTAAATACTTCTTGCTGTGTGGAACAGCAACCCTCAATAGAATGGGGAGAAAGAAATCTCCACAGCTTCCTTTATACATTCAAAAGCTGCTCCAGTGGTTTGGGTACACTCTCTGGACTTGCTTTGAGACAAAGGAATCAGATGTGGGAAGCAGAGGAAAGGCGATGAAAGTCCCAAGGTGCACATAGAAAGCAACACATGCAATCTTGTTCTTCACCCCAATTACCTCAAATGGCAGCCATTAAGAAACCAGTGTCCCTTCAGATGTTTAGAATAATAATAATAATAAATTTTATTTATACCCCGCCCTTCCATAAAAAAAATGATCAGGGCGGCTTACAAGATTTATAAAAACATTACAATA
>NW_024822883.1:0-1729 GCF_019175285.1 Sceloporus undulatus
CTTCAGTAGTTTACTGAAATGTTTCCCTCCGTCAATTTTTCCCCCCATGTCAGTTTTATAGACCAGGTTTCAATTCCTTTCTTTGATCTTGTTCTTCTGTTCCTTCATCATTTGAGGATTTCTCTTTCTCTTTCATAACTTTTCTGATTCTTTGTTCCATTTCTTTAGCTTTTTCTAGGTTGTCAGTTTTGTATCTCTTCTGTTTATAAACCTATGACAGTACTTCAATTCTCTCCCATCTGTAATCAAGTTGTAAGTCTCTTAGTAACTATCAGAAATTTATATTTTGTCTTCCCAGCATTATCTGGGGAGGGATATCTTTGAATATTTTAATCTCGTTATTTTCAATCATCAGTTTTGATTTGTAGCTTTTGAGAATTATCTGGTCTCTTGTAATAGTTCTTATATAACAGATAACGATATCCCAAGGTACTTTACATTCTTTTGCTTGCGCCGAACTGATTCTGAATATTTTGTCCATTTCAATCCCCATTCTTTCAAGGTTATATCCGATAAATTGACCTAAAGGTGGTAGTATTCTTTTGATTAGGTCTTCATATTTTTCCTCTGGTACTCCGTGAAGCTTAATGCATCTATCTCAATGTTTCAGTTCATTTGTCCAATCATTTGTTTGTAGTTGAGTCTGTTGATGTTGTATCTCTTTCAATGTTTTTTCAAGTTGAGTTGTTCCCTCCTTTATTTTTTCTACTTCTTTTTGGGTTTTAATCATGTCCGTTGTCATTTTTTCCATTGTCCTACCAAAGTTATCCAGTTCTTTTTTCAAGTCCTTCCTAATTTCTGTTCTGGTTTCTTTAATCTCCTCTCTCAAATCCTCTCTTAAATCCTCTTTCATTTCTTGCCTCAATTCTTTCATTTCTTGTCGGATTTTTCTAATTTCGTCCAACTAACATATTAGGGTCAGGTACTTTAATAGAGTCCTCTACCGAACCTCTTCTTTGGGACGGAATTTGTATTTGAGTTTGTATTGTTCCTTTTTTACTGTTGCCATCTTTTCAGATCTTTCCTTACAGTAAAAGATTTAAATATACAGTGGTACCTCGGGATACGAATTACCCAGCTTACGAATTTTTCGGGATACGAAAAAATCCCATAGGGATTTATTGTTTCGGCTTACGAAGGTTTTTTCGGGTTACGAAAAAACCCCGGCGCTTTTTTTCTTCATTAGCGCCTATGGCAATTCGGGTTACGAAGGTTTTTCGGGTTACGAAATTAGCCGCGGAACGAATTAATTTCGTAACCCGAGGTACCACTGTATTATCAAGCCTTGTGAACCTTATGTGTATATGTTTTCCCTTCATTCCTCTAATCAGTATACTTGGAGCAATAGTGTACCAAATATTAAATATTAAATCAGCTTATCTTTTAACTTTAGAGGTTAGTTAGTAAATAATAAATAGCACAAAGAAAAAAGGCAGGTTATGGTGTCAGACAGAATATGATAATGCTATCAACTCTAATGTTTCTAAATTCCAATAGAAAGTTCTGTACAAGTACTATTACAATTAGAAATAGCTAGCTTGTTATCTCAGCTTCAAGATTAAAGATAACAATACATTTAAATAAATTCTTGGATAAACTTTCCCCTCCCCTTATATTATTTCAGGGAATTATAGACCTCACACAATTATCCCTATTATCTCCATTGTTGTATTATCCAGTTCAAAAAAAAAAGGAGGGGAGAGAGAGGAAGAGAGAAAAAAATAACAGT
>NW_024822884.1:0-1729 GCF_019175285.1 Sceloporus undulatus
CTGCCCAAATAAAGCTGCTTCGGGTCTCTTTGGAGGTATGCTATTTACATGATGCATGGGTCCTAAGAGTCTGGAGGTTGCGCCAAAGCCACCCTCCATTCCTAAGCACCAGAGTGCAGCTTTGGTGCAGCTTCCGGATTCTTAGGATGCATGCATCATTTAAACAGCATACCTCCAAAGAGACCCCAAGCAGCTTTATTTTGGCAGTCTGTAACAGGCCATAGGCTGTCTATATGTTCTTTGCTAGCCAGAGTGACACCTTTATTTTCACTTTTTACCCTACTAGACAGCATGTTCATACTTCAATCTAATTTAGTAACTCTGTCCTTTCTGCAAGGAACTGTTAATAATGTGACATAGTAGTGAGACTAAATACCCTAAAAGCACCAAATTCCATCTGACCTGGGAAGCTAAGCAGTGTCTGTCCTGGTTGGATGGAACACTGCCAACAAATACCAGATGCTGTACGTTATATTTCAAAGGAAGGGACTTGCAAAACCACCTCTGAGTATTCCTTATCTAAGAAAACCCTATAAAATCCATGGGGTCACCATAAGTCGACAAGCAACTTGAAGGCACATATACACATAGATTGGATCTTCCAAGCTGAGTACAGTAGACCCTTGATATCAGTGTGCTGGTGAACTGCAGATTTGATTCTCTATGGATCATCATGCCTCATATTATTCTATGGTGGTACATGCATACAGATGCACCAATGTACATACACACATCACCACTATAGAATAATATGGGGCACACCTGTCCATATATATATGCTATTTGCATGGGGGCTTGTAACCCAGCCCCTGCAGATGGGAAGTGTCCACTGTAAACAAACTGGCAAAGCAGAAGTTGAAGTTCTAAATAGCCTGGGCCAGCACTGCCATTTAAAAAGAAAAGGTAGCTGCCTCAGGTGACATGTAGTAAATATGTAGTAGACAGCAGCACAACCATTTCTCTGGTGTCCCCTAGCCATAACCTTCTGTCAGAGGATGTGTGCATCACGTGTCCTCTCCTGTATTAGCCTGATGTCTTGAGGGACAAATGAGGAATATTGCCCCCTTGTTAGTGTAATGGGAAGGTGAGCTTAAACTTTCATTAATAATGCAGGTCCCTCCCTGAATAAAAGTGCTCCATTTTCATTGAATAAAGCAAGCTTTGTTGACAATACAGATGAAAATGCATATATAGGCAATGTTTTACCTGATTGCTCACTAGGAGGTGAAATTTACTCCTTTCTTACCACATTCTGGCCAATGAAAACACTCTGATTACTGCACTAAGTTGTTTTTTAAACTGCATAGAATCTAACTTTTATTATCTTAATACTGTAAGAATATTTGGCATTTATACTACAGAACACAGGAAGCTACTGCTGTGGATTTATAGTTAGAAACCGGGAGTAAATATGATCATAGTAAGGGAAAAGGTGTGGGGTGGGGGACACACATTACATTTATTGCTTCAAGAAATCCATTCAGGGATGCTGCAGAGTCCTTAAGTTTGATTACAGGAGCTCCTAAATCTGGCTTCCATGTGTAAAAGTCTTTTCAGGCAATGGTTATAGACTCCACATGCTGCCTGCCTCTCTGTCTGGAATAACAGGGAGTGACCGCAGCAAAGGATGGAAGTAAAGCCTAAATGTACTGAGATATAAAGTGCTAATTTTGTTATTGTTTGAAATTTTTTTAAAAATAATCTGGAAAAGAGGGCAAAATGCATATTG
>NW_024822885.1:0-1729 GCF_019175285.1 Sceloporus undulatus
TACTTCCCCCCAATTATTAACTCTCTACCCCCAAACCTCCTGATACACTGTTTTGCTTTCAAGAAGAAATAAACATTTGCTTTTTTCCAACACACACTGGGTATGACTGGGTGGGCACTTTCCCCCTGTGTGCTGACCAATCGTTTGGTGGGGGAAAGGGTTAATTCTTGGTTCTTCAAGATTTCAAGCAAGGGGAGAGAAGAGAAAGACCTCTGGATCACAAGATGAATGAAGCTCCTGTTTTCAGGAAGCTTTAGGGTAAAATGCAATGTTAACCTGTCAGGAAGGGAGGGGGATTGATCATTCATGGGTCACTTATCTAAACACTATGTAAGCTTTATATGTTTTATTCTTCTGAGAGAAAATGTGAGCACTACATTTTTTTTAATCAAAAACTTATTTAAAGCTGCTTGCAACAAGAGCCATGTAGCACTCCAAAGCTTCTTTGCTGGCCAGAGACCATAGATGGCAACGGAAGTAGTAATGCATATGTCAGCTCCTTTGATGGACAGCAAATAATAATAATAATAATGCACAGAGGCACATTATGTGTAGCAGCAAATAATTTGCAGACACTTCCTTTCTGCACACCATTTTAAAATGGCACTGTGTGTGGCTTACAGTAACCGCATATCTGTGAATAGATAAGAGAAATGAAGACAATTGTATATTGATTCAAAAGTGCAAAAAATATGCACCAATTCGCAGATTACGTGTAGGCCAACCCTATGTTTACGTTGTATTTTGACAATTTCAGCATATACACATGCAGTAGGAATCGGTGATCAACCACCATGCATACACCTTTGGTGATATAGACCTTTGTCCATCCATTTTATTTGCCAGGTTATTAAAATTCCATGGTCACTTTCCTGATAACTGCTCAAGATGACATACAAAAGACGATTACAAGTTACTATTTTTTAAAAAACAAATTAAACATTTATTGCAGTAAAAAGCAAACAACATAGCAAGTAGAAAAATATGATGACAAAGCAGTAGTGAGCTGAACACATTTTAAAATACCTTTGAAAATGTACACTAGCCAGTAAATGGCAAATTAAGGCATGTATAATTGATCAAAGGGTGGCATGTTGAAAAGGTGGTTGTGTGCACATATTGTAGTGCACTGGGCACATACTTTCTCGCTGTGTTAGCCCATCAATGCATACCACATTAAATTAGGTATGCCTGCCGCTCCCCAATGCAAATCCTCCCCTCCACACAATGTACTTTTTGATCCAGAAAAATAAATCATCCATGCAAATGCTAACCAGTGAGTGGTGATCTACTGTATCTAGTTTAGTTCTAAGTCCAAATGGATGTTCAGACTATAGTAAGAAAAAGTTTGGAAAGCAAACACAGAGTGGAGAAGAAATTGTCAGATTAACCTCATTTTCCTGAAGGATATCACCTGGACACAGGGTGTTGCAAAAGCTGTTACAAGCAGTTTGAATTTGCTTGAACATGACATGATCAGTCAAGGTCAATAAATGCTATAATATGTGCAGTGTGCCAGGAAACCATTGTAATTTGTTAGTTATGAAAAGGAAAGACAAAGGAAGGAATCTAGCAAGATATTTATAACTGATTTATTTTAGCATGAGCAATCCATGCACTGACATGGATGGAAATCCATGGAAGCTCATGCTAAAATAAATCAGTCTTAAAGGTGCTGCTAGATTCTTTTCTCCCACTCTTTCCTTTTACATACTTCAAGTGTTTGCTC
>NW_024822886.1:0-1729 GCF_019175285.1 Sceloporus undulatus
GAAAACGCCTTGATAGGGTTGCCTTAGGGTCACCATAAGATGGAAATGACTTGAAGGCACACTCCAACTACATATATATATATATATATATATATATATATATATATATATATGAATGTATACTATAATATGTAGTTACATAATTATATATAGCTGCATTAAAAATAATTATATTATATATAATTGTATAATATATAATGTTTTCATGCACATAGTTTTTTCCTTTCCACTCATATTGTCCTCACCGACAACCAAGGATCCTATCCATGAACTTGCAAAGACCAACCCAAAAAGTCATTGCCAATCTATGGTGCTCCGGTCAGTCAGCCATGTTTTCTTCCAACATGCTCCATTTCATTTCTGGATGCCATCCCCAAATGCACTCACCAACGCCTCCCTATTTTGCACTTCTACATATCTCGGTTCTTGCAACCAAAAAGATCTCTTCCAGTGCTGGAAAATGGAGCAGAGGTGGCTTATGAGACTTATAGAGATGGAAGAAATGGACAGAAAGATTTAGAGAAAGTAGACAAGGAGTGGTCTCCAGTAATAGATGATTGCAATGAATCTTGGTAATGAAGCAGCAAGGAGAACTATGGGGAGTGCAATGGAAACCGGTTAGGAAATGATGACAATGTCCAAATATAACAATATTAGGTACGATTACCTACTTTTTTTAAAGATGTGTTCCAGTTTTGGCTGGGTTTGGGATCGGCGGCCAGAGGTTAAATTCACCCCTTTGTATAGTATCCAAGTGGCTTGGTTGGTCTTTTGCAGCTGATGCAGCAGCAAACGGTCCTGTCGGCGTCGCATGGCAACTTTGTCAGCCCGACGCTCACCTTCTCACCGTGCCACATCCAGCAGATCGGCACCGTCAGCTTAAACAGCCTGCCCACCACTCCGATCACACAAACATCAGGTGTGTATCTTGTGCCGGGATGCTAAGTGGTTGTGTGACTCAGGGTGCATCTACACTCTAGAAATGATGCAGTTTGACACCACTTTAGAGTCCTGTATCGCTCCATCCTAATATTATTACACTCATCCTTCCGTATTTGCGGCTTTGATATTTGCAGATTTGATTATTCACAGATTTGATTAATATGTTCTCTCTAGGAATATCTAGGTCCTCCGGTGCAACTCTATGGTCAACTTTAACTTAAAGTTGCACCGAAAGACCTAGAGATTCCAAGAGAGAATACTCTCCTAGGTCTTTGTAGCTTCTCCAGCGTAACTCTGTGGTCAGTATCTATCAGACGTTGACCATCATTAGTTCCATCCTGATAGTATTAATTCTATTATTATTATTAGTAGTAGTATTAGTGGTAGTAATAATTGTTATTGTTATTATTAAATGCATCTTGGGAAGTAGACTGAAGTCTATGAAAGCTCATGCTGCCAACCTCTTTATTTCAATGAGTCTCAAAGGTGCTACAAGATCTCTCTACAGACTGATTCTACAGACTAACACGGCTATTTATTATTATTATTATTATTATTATTATTATTATTATTATTAAGATTTAGTGCCATCCATATACAAACAGTTACAATAAAACATTTCTAACTATTGTAGTGATATAACATACTAAAATACAATAGTAAAATGCAATTTAAAAAAATAAATACCCACACAGAGACGTGATGCAAAATAAAACAAAATAGTCAATACAGTTAATCGAATATACAAAGGATGTAAAGCATTAGTTTGGTTTCGATCCCCAAGAGG
>NW_024822887.1:0-1729 GCF_019175285.1 Sceloporus undulatus
AAGACATCTCTAGGACAGGGATGGACCACTGTTGGGGATGGGGGGGATCACATTGCCCCTCTCAGGGCCACCCCACATTGTATTCCCTTTTGGGGTATAAATAATATTTTGCCCCTCAATATCTGAAGACATCCATTTGGGGAAGTGGTATCCATTTTACCACTATTCTCAGAGCCATTGCAGGACCAAGGGAGGCATTTTACCCAAGAAGCCTCTCCAGAATCTCAAAAGGCTGGAAGAGGGGCCAAAAATCCAGGAAACTTGGTCAGGGATTGGCTGAGGAGCATTTGGAGTCAAAAGGCATTTATCTCCATGGTTCCTACCCACAAAATCCTAGAACTGACATTTTAAGATCCTTAGAAAGTGGAGAGCAATAGTGCCTCGCTAAACTGCAAATTCTAAGATTTCACATAAAGTTGCTATGAAAATTAAACAACATGTCAAAGGGATCTAGGAGTCCTGGTAGGCCACAACGTGAACATAGGTCAACAGTGAGATGCAGCAGCTAAAAAGGCCAATGTAATCCTAGGCTACATCAATGCGAGTATAGTTTTATGGCAGAGATTTTAACTGGATGGCTCTTCTAGTTTCTTTCAACTCTATGATTCTATGGTATAGATTAAGGGAAGTAATAGTACAACTCTATTCTGCTTTGGTCAGTCCCTCACTTGGAATACTGTGTCCACTTCTGGTCACCACAATGCAAAGTGGATGTTGAGAAGCTGGAGTGTATCCAAAGGAGAGCAATGAAAATGGTGAAGGGTCTGGAAAACATCAAGCCCTATGAGGAGTGATTTAGGGAGCTGGGAATGTTTAGCCTGGAGAAGAGAAGGTTAAGAGTGGATATGATAGCCCTGTTCAAATATTTGAAGAGATACTGAAGATGGAGCAAGCTTGCTTTCTGCTGCTCTAGAGCAAAGGATATGGAACAATGGAAGGAAGACATAGGAAAAGAGGTTCCACCTAAACTTCCTGACAGTAAGCGCTATTCAACAGAGGATGGTGGTGTCCTATTATTGTTATTGATATTATTATTATTAATACTAGTTTATAAAGTGCTCCTTCTTTGAAGGTTGTTAAAGATCTTTGAAGGTCTTTAAACAAAGGCTTGGTGGCCATCTGCTGGGAATGGTTTAAATGTGTATTCCTGCATGGAAAGGGGTGGAACCAGATGGTCCTTGTGGTCCATTCCAGCTCTATGATTCTATAATTCTAAAGTGGAATCATAGTGTCATGATAATGTAGAATGAAAGGGCCCTCAGTCTTCATAGTATGGGCAATGAAGTCAGCTTCCTTACCCACAGAGACCACATTCTCATAATTCTCCATCATCACATAATTGTACATATTTTTCTGCTTCTTTGTCAACAGTTTCCATTCATCCTCGGTGAAATATACCGCCACATCTGCAAAGGTCACCTGCAATAGAAAATAGTCCTCTTCCAGAGAATGACAAATAAAGTGTGGGGGGGACCCGTGATGCATCCCAAAATTATTTGCTCACCTCAGAATTTAGTCCAGGAAAAAAGCTACTGCCTTTGAGATCCAGTTTGTCTCAAATTCTTTCAATATAATACACAATGTAATAAACAATATAATTTAGGCCATGGCTTGGATATTGATGATGGATTAGGATACTTACTATCCCAACACATACAGAACATTTAGCCATTTGTTGCCAAATTTCAGAGGCAAATGTCATTTTTAAAAAGCAGTTCTGGGGAGCACT
>NW_024822888.1:0-1729 GCF_019175285.1 Sceloporus undulatus
CTCTCAATAGTATTGGAGGCCATGTACTGAATAGCATTTGATGGGGAAAACAAGTGGGAAAGTTTGCTTGTGCTTGGCAATTTCCAATAGAGAGTGTGGCGGTGGTTCATGAACTGCACAGGGCCCTCACCCATGAGCCACCTGTGCCACTGTGTGAACAGAAATCTGGACTCGATGGGCCTTTGGTCTCATCAACCCAAGTGTGGCTCTTCTTTTTTTCTTATTAGGTGAACTCTGTAAGAACTCTTCAAGGGTTACAAAGAACTACATTTCTGCTTGTTCTGCTGCTACTGTAGTTACTGGAGCAAAATTAAAAGAAAAGGTGGGAGGAGAAGACTTGGAGAGGGGTGAGGTGGATTCTGGATGTAACAGAAGACAAGTGCCTTTGATGTGAGCAGAAGGATATCTTAAAGATATGAAATGCATGGAGATGAATGCAGGATTGAAAAAAACCTCTGCAACTCTGGATTTACACTGGTCCTTGAAATGAGTCAGGCAGTCCACGTTTCAATGCTAAATCTCACTTGTTGGACTAAACCTCCTGCAGTGTAAAATAGCTTGGCATTTAACAATGTACTTTTATCCCAAGTCTGAAATACTGTATGTATGTTATTGCTTGGTAGAATTATTAAAATCCAGGAGCATGAAGAGAATATTCCTCCCCTCCAAGATGAAGTCTAACTAGTTTTTCTTGTCTAACCTTTATTGGTAACTGTTTTCTCCTCTTTCTCCTTTCGCTTGTCCTCCAAAGCTTTCATTTTCTCATCATACTCATCAGCCAGGGCTTTCCACTCTGTTCTGTTGTTCAGCAGTCGTTCATACATTGGCTGAATCTCTGAATGGAAGCGTGAAAATTCCTAATGCAAGCAACAAAAAGGCAATGGAAAATTAAAACCAATGCTTCTAACAGACCCAAGCTACTATAGATAAAAGTGCAAAATATAGAAGTTGTACTCCTGCAAATTCAAACCTGTGACCTCTGTGATTGAGTCCAACCATCTGGCATGCTGCCTTCCTCTCTTTCTACTACCCTCTATCTTTCCTAGCATTATTATATTTTCTAATGAGTTGTGCCTTCTCATAACATAGCTAAAGTACAACAGCCTCTGTTGGATAATCTTGGCTTCCAGTCAGATTATCAGGCAGATTTCAGGCTTGATCTGTTCAAGGACCCATTTGTTTGTCTTTTTTGTTGGTTTGTTCAATTTATGTCCTGCCTTTTTCCCAAACTGAGATCCAAGGCAGCTCCAAGGTTTCATCCCTGTTGGTCCTTCTCTCAGTGGAGTTTGCTGTCATTCACAATTTGGTTTACCTGTCAAGATTCTGCAAAGGCACTGTTTAGAGATGGTTCTAGTCATTCTGGCAAAGTCAGTTTCAAAATATGGAGCTCTTCAGACATTGGCCCTTTGACCTGTGGTGCCCCACTACATTCCATTTTTGTCTCCTATGCTCTTTAATATCACATGGAACATCTGAACAAGGAGATTTAAGGTACACTGAACATCATTGTTCAGGTGAAACACAACTCTGTCAATCCATCAGATTACAGAGAATGGGCTGATAGCTTAACCAGTAATAAGATGGATGAGGTCTAACAAACTGTGTTCCACAAGTGTTCCTGGTAGTGCATGTAACTTCTCCAGATATAGCATTTCAACCGATTCAGGATGGGACAATGTGAGCACTCTCACTGAAAATAAAGACCACAAGCTAAACCTTGCTTCACTCC
>NW_024822889.1:0-1729 GCF_019175285.1 Sceloporus undulatus
TAGTCCCACTCTATTCTGCTCTGGTCAGGCCCCATCTGGAATACTGTATTGTGACCAGTTCTGGGCACCACAATTTAAAAAGGATGTTGAGAAACTGAAGCATGTCCAAAGGAGGGCAACTAAAATGGTGAAGGGCCTGGAAACCATGAAGCCCTATAAGGAAAGACCCAGGGAGCTGGGGATGTTTAGCCTGGTGAAGAGAAGGTTAAGAAGTGATATGATAGTGCTGTTTAAATATTTGAAGGGATGCCATATTGAGGAGGGAGCAAGCTTGTTTTCTGATGCTCCAGAGAACAGGACCAGGAGCAATTCATGCAAGCGCCAGGAAAAGAGATTCCATCTCAACATTAGGAAGAACTTCCTGATAGCAAGGGCTGTTCGACCATGGAAGATATTCCCTTGGAGTGTAGTGGAGTCTCCTTCTTTGGAAGTCTTTAAACAGAGACTGGATGGCCATCTGTCGGGGATGCTTTGACTGAGAGTTCCTGCATGGCAGAAGGGGGTTGGACTGGATGGCCCTTGGGGTCTCTTCCAACTCTATGATTCTAAAACAACTGCTTGTTGAAGCTTAGTAAACTTAAACTTTTAAAACAATTGTTACAGTCCTTATCACAAATCTCCCATATTCCAATACCATTGATGTTGAGTACTTTCAAGTCGTTTTTGATTTATGTCGCCCCCTAAAGCGAATCTATAATGGGGTTTCTAATAATAATAATCTCATTGAATCAATAGGATTTACTTAAGAATTCACTAATCCAAGTTCTCATTGATTTAATACAGAGGTGGGAATTATGTGGTCCTCCAAATATTCTTGTTGTGTACCTTCAAGTCATTTCCAACTTATGGTGACACTGAAGAGAACCTAGCAAGGAGTTTTCATGGCCAGATATATTCTATTGCCTTCTCTTGAAGCTGAGAGCATGTGACTTGTTGAAGGTCACCCGCTAGGCTTCATGGCCAAGCTGCAAATTGAACCCTGGTCTCCAGAGTCATAGATGCACAGCACATTGCGGAAATAATTCAGTCTGAGACTGCTTTAAGTGCCCTGGCTCAATGCTGGAGAATTCGAAGTACTGTTGTTTTGTGAGACATTGAGCCTACTCTTTCAGAGAGCTCTGGTACCACAATAAACTACAATTCCCAGAATTCCCTAGCACTGAGCCAGGGCAGCTAAAGTGGTCTCAAACTGGATTATTTCCGCATTGTGCTTTGGACTCTTGTCCAGCGCTCAGACCACTAAGCCACACTGTCCTCACATCAATACCATTACCACTATATAATACTGTATTAAGTACTCTCCTTCTCTAGTCCCCTTGCTGTTTGCAGCAATGAGCACTCACAGGTAGTCTGCCTCTGAAACTAGGGGATGGTTACTCCTAAAGATACGGTTGTACCGCAACGTTTGACTGTCCCGATATGTAACCTGTACTCAGGATATTAATACAGAGAAACAGAATGGTTTCCAAGTTGCAAAGGGGTCAGGCAAAGTTGCAGTTTATCACCATAACTGTTTATGCTGAACATATCATACCTAAAGCAAGATTAGACTTGGAGGCGTGAAAGTTGGAAGGAAGGAACATCAACCCTTTAAGATATACAGACGACACCGTACTATTAGCAGAAAATAGCAAAGACCTGGAACAATTACAGAAGAATTGGAAGAACGTGGAAAAGCAGGGTTGCAGTTGAACATTAAGAAAAGAAAAATAATAACCACAGATGATTT
>NW_024822890.1:0-1729 GCF_019175285.1 Sceloporus undulatus
TTCAATAAAGTTCTTTTGTTTATACAATTAAAAAGAATTGGAAGCTTTCAAACCCTTCTCCAGTGAGCAAAAAGAGGAGGGAAGAGTATGAGAACTCAAGGCTCATATACTATTCATGTCACAAGAAACCAGGGTTTTCCATTACAATAATACCAGGGCAGCATGTACATTAGATGGGGCTTTAAGCACCAAATGCTGAAAAACACACAGTGCACAGAAGATATAAGGAAAACTGTCGCATGGAGCAGGTCAGTGTCACCAAGTGTGGAAGAAGAAGGAAAAGTGTTTTATATACTGCCTCATATGGAGATCTCTGGTCAGCTCTATCAGTAACAGACTTCCCTCGGGTGATATTCTCCTGGCATTTTTGGACTACAAATCCCTATCAGTTCCTAAAGTGGAATGATATTCACAAGTTACTCTTCAAAATACCTAGAAGATTGGGGAAAGCTCTGAGTGACTTTTCAGGGACAGGGATCTTCCTTAGCTTCCTTACTACATAAGAGCCTACACAAAAACTGAACACATAACCTCCTACATGCAGAGCATGAACTCTGTCAGTGCATTAGAGCACCTTTCTTGCAATGTGGTAAAAACACATACCAGGACCTATAACTGTAGAACAGGAGATACATGATTTGGAGGTGAAGAAGGGACACCCCTTTTTTTAGCATGAGATTAGCCCACATGGACAGTAAGAAAATGCTTATACAAAGAGGTTATGTATCTTGCAGGTATTATATTGGCATAGAATTTGGGGGAGAAGGTGACTTTCACCAAATTACATACAAATAGGTATGTCTGTGAGCGTGTGTGTGAACCATCTTCAAGTCGGCTGTCAACTTATGGTGACCCCATGAATTTCATGCGTCTTCGTAGGCAAGGAAAGACTCAGCCATGGTTTTGCTAATCCCTTCCTCTGAAATAGAGCCTGCAGCACCTGACCTTGGTTGGCAGTCTCCCATCCATTACTACCCAGGTCTGACTCTGCTTAGCTTCTAAGATCAAGTGGGCATTGGTGCCTTCAAAGTTTTTCGGCCAAATACACCTACACTGCAAGCGAATTCCCACAACTCTTGTGCAGCTGCTGAGTCTTCCCACATACAGACACATCTTGGAAATCCTTGAGTGAAAGGGCTATAGATGGCATTATGGAGAGCATCACTTTCATCAGACCCAACATGGACACCTAAGCCTCTTCCTCATGGACTGAAGATAGACAAAATAGAATGGGAAATGGCCATAATATAGCCATAGTTCGGCATGTTTCCATTTCATTCACTTCAAAAGGAATCATTAACGATGCATTTTGGGCCTATAATTATATGTGTACTAATCTTGGAGAAGGAAAATAAGCCATAGGTTTGGACGACAGATGTGTCCCCAAAGGAATCAATAGGATCCTTAAGTGGATCCTACAAAATAAATCTCTCTTACAATGTCACCATTTTCATTTCCTAGCAGCCACTCAGACATCTTACAAATTAAACATGTTTAATTTAAAAACAGCATCAAAGAGGAAGAGAGGAGGCAAACCTGACTTCGAAAGACCCATTTAGCATTAGGACAATTAAGGGAGCTCTTATATATCACCTATAATAGTATTATAATAGCTATTGCCTCCATCTTTTTTTCATTCTGATCTCAATCCACAATCATTTAATTGTGTGTGCATGTGTATGTATATATGTATATGCATGTGTGTGTATGTGCATATGATCTTACAATA